>NW_015667268.1:866318-880406 GCF_001515625.1 Sinocyclocheilus rhinocerous
TATTTAAACCGCATAAACACATTTCATTACACCAAATACACAAAATAATGTACTTTTTAGCAACATCATATGACCCCTTTAAGTGATTACTTCACTGATAATCCTCTCTATGGAGAAGCGATCGGCACAAAAGAATCGCTGAGTCAAAATTGACAGGGCTCGTTTCCCAAAGCAACTACGGTCGCAAGTAACTTAATGTCGTTATAGTTCAGTGTAATTTACCAAACACAGTTCGCTAACTATGCTTTTGGGAAACACACCCCAGATCTATCCAGTTTAATGAGAACCATTCACACTGGTTTCGTTAAACAAAATAAATTATTCATTTAAAAGATCGAATCAAAAGAATCATCTGTTCACGAATCGGATCATGAACTCGTATTAATGCGCCAAAGATAATCTATTGTTGAACATTTCGAATGAATAAAGACTTCAAGTTCATCTGTAAAGCACACAAAGCTATCGTTTGACTTTATAAACTTTTATTTCATGCATGATTCGTTTGGATCTGTTAACTGAATGCAAAGTGTGAATTCTAGTTGAATTCGTTGTCATTTTTCAATTAAATTCTTAGAAATATTAAACTTAATGATAACAATTCAACACTCAAAATATCAGAAAATAGAAAAACGAGTTACTGGATAAAAATTTTCAAAGATCAGGGTGTGTGTTCACGGTGTGTGTGTGTTCACTGCTGTGTGTGTGCACTTTGGATGGGTTATTTGCAGAGCACTAATTCCAAGTATGTGTCACCATACTTGTCCACATGTCACGTCACTCACTTTAAAGTGTAATTATAACGAAATACAGTTACTCATATTTTGTATTTTAAATACGTAATTAGACGTTGAATCCTTCTATGCTGATAGAAATTTTGTTGCAGGAAGGCATTGCATTGCACTGAGATGTTACATCCTTTTTCAGATTTATAAGTAAAATAGTCTTTGTATTTTCAAGAGAGAAATGCATCACGTGAATGGCTTTCTGTTTGTTACATGTATTTCGTTACTCCCCAGCCCTGGCTAAGCTACAGCTAAAAGTGCTACCGCCAGACCCGGAGATCGGCTGAACGGATTCGAAAACGGTAAAACTCAACTGTTTAATGGGAGTTGGAAAATGAGCCTATTTTCAAAAATAGTGGAGTGTTCCTGTAAGGCAGCTGAAAATGTATTTCATGTGTACTGATTTTGCGATATTTCAGATGATCCTATTTAACCTCTCAGTAGCATGGGAATGACCAATCTACCAGCTAAAACATGCTCACTAGTAATGAATGACCTATTGTGCAGAAGTAAACTAAAGTGATTGTTTCGAAACAATAAACATGAATCTTGAATCTCATTAAAACAAACACTTGTGGCTTATATCTCTTGGTTCTACACCATTAAAAGCAATAGCTGATCTTCTACAAAACACTATTTTGGCTTGATTTACCCATTACATTTCTAATATAACAGTTTTAGCTGCTTTTATCCCTGGCCACTTTATTCCATGGCCAAATGCAGATGTTAATTGCTTCTGCTGCAATAACAAGAACAGTACCTGCTGACATGAAACTTGATATAACCAAATCAATGAGGCACTCGCCAGTCTGCCAAAGTCTGATCCCAGACTAGATTAATGCATTGAGAGTCAGCTTCAATCCTGTGGGAATAAAGTTATACTGACTCCACAGGCAGCCTGCATTGCATTTCAGCTCTTTTTCTCAGTTGCTAAGACACTAAAAACTACAAACGTTGTTTAAGCCAAAATCAAACATTCTATACAAAATAGAATAAACTTTGCCTTCTACAAAGTCAGAGATGAATTTGCACCATTATATTGTAGAGCTGATTGGATGCACACCCTTTGATGTCAACAACAAAAGATATGGTGAGGGTTTTCACTTCCATGTTCATTTTGATGAGAAAAAAACTGATGAGAGAATTTCAGAAATATCCTCATTATGGTTCAGAAGATGAGTGAAAGTCTTGTGGGTTTGAAAGGACACGAGGCTGAGTATTTGATCCCCTCCCTCCCCCCAGCACCTAATTTTTGCGTTGCGACCAGTTGAGAACCACTGATCTCTGTAATGAAAAACTCTATGTATTCTCATGGCACAATTAGCCTCGAGATTTCCCTTGCTGGATTTGGCCTGCAGTGATCTTTGTGGGTTTGTGGAATGTTTCAGCTCCGGGAGTGTTTGGAAATTCATGAAAAAAGAATTAGAAGAGAAGTCATAGTGAGGTTACATAGAGGTTAAACAACAGTTGCCCATGCGTGATGGTGGAGTAGTTTTCCGCTTATCTCCCTCTCAATTCTAATTCAGATAGTATTCTCTCCTTAAATGTAATTTTTCAAACATCTTGGCACCTCTTGACCTATTGTACAGCATGGCATGGAATAAAAAGCCATTATAGTCATTGCATTTCAACGTTCATAATCCATGCAGAGCTTTAGCCCTCTGTCCTCCGGTTTACCAAAAGAAGACACATGATGTTAAAAGGATGTATGCAAACCTAAAGCAAGGGCCTTTTTAATATATTCTTCCATGCCCTTGGATTTGAGGTCAGATGAAGGATACGCCTTAGTCAAGTTCTACTGAATAATTTGTGGGACATTTCCAAGATCTGTCAAGAGGTCAGTGATCAGAATGGCCCTTACATTACACATCCACAATTCATTTGACTGGCAGGGAATTTGTATTATTAGTAGTATGATAGAAAGAATTGAGTGGATAGAAGTACGATAGAAAGTAGTACGACAGAAAGTAGTAATAGCATTGAGAGCTGACCGTTAAACAACACGTATCCACACCTCTGTTTCCTCATTGGCTTTCATCAGTTGCTCATGATTACTGTAGATAATGTGACTTGATTGTGTTAGCGAGATAATATAGATTTAATAACTCGTCTAGATCTAATGCAGCAGATGCAAAATCAGTATTAGGTCTATGTTCTGTGTTGCAATAGCCATAAATTCATCACAATTTCCAAAATATCAGTCTTTTAAGATTTCTTGGCAGGTTATTTTGAACCAATGAGCCAAACAAAAAGATTTCTCTTAAAAAATATGTCCTTTTAAGTTAAACTTTTAGAAATGGTAAGGCATGTTTGAAAGTGTGTTTGTTTATTTATGCAAATTTTATTTCCCTTTCAACATTTTATTCATTTAAATTCCTTTCAATTCCTAATATAAATATTTTTATATTGGTTACTTGGTTAAATTATATGTTTAATGTTTTTCATTTTCCCATTTGCTCTCTCTGTTTTTAATTGTAAACTTATTTGTAAATTACAGCTTGTTCATTGCCTGGCATAAAGTGGATGGCCATCAATAAACAGAAACTTTATGAGAAATCCCAAGTTACACAATGTAAAATGAAGATGTTGTAGTACATTTATCTGATTACTGTAACAATAATTCTCCACTTAATACCAAATATACACCTAAAAATACATGGATGGAAAGTAGAAGGTCCAAGATTACTTATTTCAGCTGTTAGAAAAAGCTTTGCCTGTGATGAAAAAGATGAAAGAAAAATTATTTCTTCTCTGTCTTGTTAAATCTTCCTCATCTCACACACAAGCGTAGACATCTTTTCAAGCATTCTGTTTGGGCAACCACAAAATAGCAAAGGACACAGATGATACAGAAATATATTGATGCAATACTGCTCCATTTTGAACTGTGGGAAACCGTCTCAGCGTCAATTCTCATAGCTGATTACAGTTTCATTACAGTTGACTTACGCTGTGACATGTAGTGCTATGGGTTCAGATGTTTGTCAGGTATGTTCAGAAAAAGTCTTCATAGCCTTGCCCTTCCTTTCTGACCACCATAAAATAGTTGACATCAGGGGTCACCCATTCTCTTTCTTGTTTCGCTACATCTGCCCTCGGTAAAATACTTTAAACCTTCACAGATACAATGACGACAAGTAAAAAAATAAATAAATAAATATAGGTTTTAGCAGTTAGAAAGAACAGCATTTATTCAAAGTAGAAATCTTTTGTAACAATTTAAATCTATACTATCGCGTTTTTAATCAGTTTATCATATCCTTGCTGAAAAAAAAGTGTTAAAAAAGTACTGACACCAAACTTTTGAACAGTAGTGTATATTGTTAGAAAAGATAGCTATTTTGCTATTTAAACTTTTTATTCATGAAAGAATCCTGAAAAAAAGGCAAATAAATCAGCATAATAGAATGAAGTCTGAAGGATCATGACTGAACTAATGATCCTTAAAATTCAGCTTTGCATCACAGGAATGAATTCTATTTTAAAGGGGTCATATGATGCACTTTAAATTTTTCCTTTCTCTTTGGAGTGTTACAAGCTCTTGGTGCATAAAGAAGAGAAAGCTGTTATTGTACATTGTTAAAATAGTTCACAATATTAATGTTTTTACTGCATTTTTTATCTAATAAATGCACCCTTGATGAGCATAAGAGACTTACTGGTCCCAAACTTTTGAGCGGTAGTGTATAGTTATAGACATAGTAGTTATACCACACGCACACACACACACACACACACACACACACACACACACACACGTATGTGAAGTATTAGTGGGTCTTATTGCTGACACCTTATCCACTTAAGGCATTTAATACTTAAAACAAACTGACACATTTAGACGTTATATGATGAAAAAAGAGGAAAGTTTCAAAATTTAAGATGAAATATGTTCATTAAAAAAAAAAAAAAATACTACCCTCAAAAAACTCTCACTGTATAAGGAGTCTCATTTTTCATAAAATAGCATAAACACAGTAAAAAAAAAAAAAAAAGAAGAAAAAAAGAAGAAAAAAAAACTAGAAAACTGAAATGTTTTTTTAGTCGACCAAAAGCAGACGATGCACAGACCTCTCTAGCAGCAACGGAAGCACACAATGAAGTGTCTCTCTCTTTCGAGACTTTGCAGACTTGCACATGCAAATAAAATATGGCAATAACTGTCCGCAGCCATGATAATTGCAGTCAATTTGCCAATGAACAGATCTGAGGGTGAATGGAGGCGGCATTATCAGCAGAGGAGCAGCCTCTTATTGTAACAGTGAGTCGTGGAGTTTAGGGAGACTAATGGAGGAGTGCTGAGACAACAGAACGATTACTGAGCACTGCTCCGCCAGCACCAAGGACATTTGCCAATAACAACTTTATCAGCCTTCTGCATGTGCCCAGGGTGCTGGCACTCTGCTCTTAGCAAATATCGCAAAATAAGAAGGTCGGCTTTCTTGCTCTGAAGTTGCAGCATCCATTTGTTTAGAATAAATAGGTGTTTATGAATGCAGACCACTGAGGCAGCAGAGCAATATTTTGATTGTTTATTGATGACAGGTCAGTTTCTCCTGGATTTTAATAATAATAATAAATGTACAGTAAATATGTATTTACATATGCACATTGTAAAAAGTAGCCACTTGCAGTTGTTAAGTTAAACAGCTATTTCTACCTGATCTTTCTGAAGTTTTGTTGGTGTAACCTAATATATTTAGGTTTTTTCAGTAATGTTAAATAATATTTTTTATTTGAATAAAATCAGTTAATTTTGATGTGACCACAAAAAGCATTTTTTTAGGTTACCATATTTGTCATTGTATGTTTTATCTCGTCCCTTTAGATATAAAACACATTATATATTAAATTCAGACAATATATTTCTTTCAGCCATGCTTTTTACAGCATATATATACAGTTTAAATTTTTTTAAATTTATTTTACATTTTTATTTGTACATTTTTTATTTTTTTTTGTGGGCAGTAATAAAATACTTTTACCGTGAGACAGAGCAGAAGGATCATGAAATGTAGTTTGCTAATGGTAGGGCAGTGAAGTTTCTACTTTTTAACTGCTGTGAAAAACCAGGTCATGCCTTGGTTGAACAAACATTAGCACTAGATAAATCTTCAATCTAGAAGTAACAGTGACGACAGTGGAACTTCCTGAAAAAAAAATCTCACTTTGGTTGCTTAAATGTCCTTTCAATTACTCCTGTTCAGCTAATGTTTGATGCTGGTGGCTTGCGTTATTTCAAGACTGTCGGCTTAATTTTCCTGTTCAGTGAGTATCCTTGATCAAGGTTCAGAGAGGAAGGGAGGGAATGAGAGAGAGATTGTTTTTGGGGCAGGCTAAGCCAGCTAAAAATGTCAGTTTATATCTTTTGTTGCCTTCTTTTCATCCCATTAGCACTAATGAGCCTATTGGTCTCAGAGGAATGTGCCATTCATGGCTTTTAAGGAACTGTTACCGCTGTATATTGTGACAAAGTCTTAGATTTTCCTGAGTGCTTTTAATTGAAGGCCGAATCTGCTCCCAGTTGTTCTCATAGAGCTCTGCGCAGCACCATTTTGCATTTATTTATGCAGTTAATGGTTGACTAGTTTTATAACCTTATTTCTCTCCTTAATGAATCTCACTACCTATAAACTGAAGAGTGGAGAGTCCACTGGTGTGGACCAGCCAACAGTTTAATTAAGTAAACCATCCTTTTCTTTTCTTCAAGCTGATCTTTAAAGACAACATGATATAAAAATAGAACCTATTTACTTTTTTGGTAACACTTTAGATTAGGGAACACTATTCACTATACTTGCTTATTAGCATGCATATTACTAGCATATTGATTGTGTATTAGTACTCATACAGCAATGCATTAATGCATGACCATATTCTACATCCCTTAACCCTACTCAATACCTAAACATAACTACTACAACAACTACCTTACTTACTGTCAATGAGCAGTAATTAGGAGTTTATTGAGGGAAAATATGTTACAGTTGGAATCAGCTTCCAGAAGAGATCAGATGTGCTAAAACATTAGTCACATTCAAATCTAGACTCAAAACTCATCTGTTTAGCTGTGCATTTATTGAATGAGCACTGTGCGATGTCCGAACTGATTGCACTGTATTTTATGTATGTATAATCATTTTCTATTTTAACTGTCTTAAATTCATTTTAAATCAATTTTTAAATCATCTTCAAAGTTTTTAAATTCCTTGTTTTATTTTTGTGATTATTATATATATTTTTTATGATTATTTTACTTTATTTTATGTAAAGCACTTTGAATTACCATTGTGTACGAAATGTGCTCTATAAATAAACTTGCCTTGCCTTACCACTTTCTTAATACAAATTCTAATTGTGAACAATTCATCAGTGATCCTTATTCGAAAGATCCCCCCCCCCCAATAATCTTTCAACATAAATTAATGTATCTATCTGTATCTATCAGATAACTATTTAGACATTACTTTAGACCACTGTTGCAGCCTTTCATCTTTCCAGTAGACAATGCAGTAATTTAATGCCAGCATAGTACACCCAATAAATAAATAAATAATAAATCACGCACAAGCCATCTGTAACGGAAGAGGTCTGACGCAACAGGTTAGTATATACAATAAGTTTTATTTGGTCACAGAGAGTATGGGTGTAGGATCCAGATGATGAGATGGTGAGTGTATAGTTCGTAGAAGAGTTCAAAGGATATGACGAGTGGAATAATCAGAGTCTTTGTCTTTACAGGAGCTGGAATGCACACAGGAGGAGCACACACCTCAGCGATCCGGGAACTAGGAGGAACAGGAGACACTTGGAGACGAGGAGACGCTAGGAGGAACACAGGAGGTAAGTAATGCAGGAAGTATTCAAATGGAAGCAGTAGCAAAGTCAGAGAGTCCTCTACGTGTATACGAGACCAGACAATGAGGGTGTCTGAGGTGTGCGCTTTTATCCAGGCTGGTTGATGAGGTGCTTGATTGGTGACAGGTGCAGGTGCTCAGTACTCCGGTGATAGAGATCGTTGTGATTGGGTGGTGGTGGAGCCTGGCCGATCTGTTACACCATCCAAGATGTGGCTGAGTGTATTTCTTAATATGAACCGATTTGGAGAAATGTAGCATTCCATCAGTGTCTCAGCAATGGATGCTCTGCAGTGAATGGGTGCCGTCAGAATGAGAGTCCAAACAGCTGATAAAAACATCACAATAATCCACAAGTAACCCACACCACTCCAGTCCAGTTAACATTTTAAGAAGCCAAAAGTTGTGTGTTTGTAAGAAACAAATCCATATATATATTCTGTGGAAGTCTCAGGACTGAGAAAATGATCAAATGTTAGGATGTCCTACCTGTCTGCCAAACTATGTATTTTTAAAACATACTTCTATCTTTACAGGTAATGAAATCCCTTATTTCTGTCTTATTTTTTAAGAAAAAATAAATTCAGATTTTGTTACAGAAGTACAAGCCACACAGAGACAATGGGGTAAAATAAGGGTGAATATTATCAGTGTTTTTACAAGATTTTGATGGAATGTTTGGGTTTCAATCGATACGACAAACTTGCAGAGTTTCTTCTTGACAGGTAAGCTAAACTTCAAGTTAAAAGTATTCCTAATATGTTGGAGCTTTTATGGAGACTAGCCTACTTTTATCTGTAAAGACATGCCTTCAGTTTTCTAGAGCCGTTAGAGCTGTGTTTGTGATGTTTAAGTTGGGGAAGGCATGACCTGCATAAGCGCCATTGGTAACACTTTACAATGAGGTTCCATTAGTTAATATTAATTAACTAACATGAACGGACCATGAACAATACATTTATTACAGTATTTATTAATGTTAGTTAATGAAAATACAGTCGTTTATTGTTAGTTCATGTTGGTTCACAGTGCAATGTTAACTTACACAACTTTTGATTTTAATAAGGCATTAGTATATGTTAAAATTAACATTAACTAAGATTAATAAATGCTGTAGATGTATTGTTCATGCTTAGTTAAAGTAGTTAACTAATGTTAACTAATTAACCTTATTGTAAAGTGTTACCGTGCCATTTGCAAAGGTTGTTTGACAACATGCCGCTAGATGACACTAGTAGAGCAGAAATTGCATACTGCAGCTTTAAAATGAATATTTAGCAATTACAAAAAAAAAAACATTATTAATCTTTTATAAAAAAGATTTTAACAAATTATTCCAAAACAAAATAAAGGTTTTATTTTGATGTAAAGATTCCTTTACTAAATGCTAATTGTGTTAGTTCAGTTTCACTACAGGCTCGGCTGCATGGCACAACATGCAAGAATACATTAGACACATCAGAGAAAAAGCAAGCCCATAAATGATGGCAGACTATTATGTGTAATTATACAGACAGCAAACATTAATCTAATGACGTCTCCCACTGATTCCCCACAGTAGCTCCACTAGTCAGTGCGAAACTGTGTGGTTTGAGGGAATACAAGAATCAGTCTATCAAATGTCGCAGACACTGACCTAAACAGTCAGAAAAACATCCTAATTATTCCTATTCCCCCCGTAGCCCCTCATCATGCTAATTGTGATGATGCGTGCTCTGGAAATCTGCCTGTAGCGTCAACACACTGACATCACTGGCCTACAGCTGTTTTTACGGGCTCAGGAAAAGAGTGCTTCTTGAAAATTAGCAGTTTAATTGATTCATTTAATTGAACTAATGATTAATTTGTTAGCTCAAATGAAGCTTCATGCATGATTAATTTAAGTGTTTGTTTCTGGTTCCAAGTGATTTTTAAATATTAAAAACTCCAATTTACTTTTGGAGTCTGACATATTTCTGAGTGGAAAACTGGAAGGAAAAAAAAAAAGCTCAGTAGTGACCTCCCTCTCTCATGATGCATTGCAAATACATAAAAAAGTAAGCCTTCCTATACTTTTAGATTACTTGTATATTCGTCCAGGAATGATAATAATGTTGTCACACTTTATTTTAAGGACTAATTCTCACTAATATCTAGCTATTAACTATGACATTTGAAAATCTTAAATTGCTGCTTAAATCTAAAATATGATCATGAAGAATAAGGCATTAATATGCACTTTATAAGTCCTAATAAACAGCCAATATGCCAGTAATATGCATGGTAATAAGCAACTAGTTAATATTGAGAATTGGTAATAATACAAACAATAATACATACACACACACATATATACAGTATATATATATATACATACATATATATATATATATATATATATATATATACACACACACACACACACACAGTTGACATGAGCAGAGTGCTAGTCCCTCTGACGTGCCTGAGGGAATACCTGACATTACAATAATTCAGTTTTTCGCAGGTTCATGTCTAATATGTGAGGAGAGCCCTTTTCGCTTAAATAAAGGTCTGCTCTCTAAATCCACTTCTTTTTCATTTTCATGTTAATATGTGAAGATATCAACTAAATTAAAGCTGCCCCCACTTACGCATGTACATGTTTTATATTTACTAAGACATATTAAAATCACCTCAGACTGCTGAATCGATCATTTGAATATATCAAGTAGAAAAAAATGGCTTTCTCAACCTCCTGTCTGGATAAGACTCTTTGTGTGTGTGTGTGTGTGTGTGTGTGTGTGTGTGTCCTTTATACCTTTTTTCTTCCCAAAAAGCCCCCTTAATTGCTTAGTGCCTTGCTTTTTGTGCTGAGATACCAAAGAGGAATTTATCGAACGTGCTTGAAATTCTTACCCCATTTTCAGTTGCCATAGAAACCATAGGAAAGGTCAGGCACTGTTGCTCCCTTTTTTTAATATGGATAGAAACACTGATGAAAAATTGAAAACCATACTGTTAAATAAATGCAAGTTGTGTTGTTTTTGTCCTCTGTTCTCATAATCCACGCTGCCAAATGGTTTAGTTACTAAACGGTTGTTCAAACCACAGTTCAGTGCAATGAAACACATAGTGAAGAATGAATCACCTGTGTTTATGTGATATTTAATGTGCAATGCAGTTACAATATGCGGCGAGGCATGTGTGTGTGTGTGTGGGCTGTATTTGTCGGCACAACTTGTTTCTAAACATTTGAACAGCAGCCTTTAAAGGTTCAGAACATGAAGAAAATGCACAGAACTGGTGAAAGAATTAAATTCAGTGGCCAGTGTGCCAAAAGCAAAATAACTATGATAAATAGTTTGAATCCATCATTCCACGACAGGCTTTGATGTTTCCACAGTCATGGTGAAAGCTACCAGGGAGATTCAATTAGATCACCATTTTCATCCATATTCCCCATGAAAAGCTCAGTGCCGGGCTGGAAAATTGCAGTTACGTCTACCTGGAGCCGCCGTTATTTTATTATTTTCCAGGGCTGCTCTGATCATCTGTGCTAAGTGGGTGTCTTCCGTCGATCTGAGTGTCCTTTAATGACAAATCTGCCTAAGAGAGCGGCATTGTGGATAAACCAAACTCCCGTCTTCACATTCCAGTCTCATTTCTCATTATAGCACATGACTTGTGCAGCATAGGAGAGCTCTCTGTGAGGGAGTTGAAAAGGATGTTGATGAACCACTTCATTTCTGCTGAATCTTTGCCAGATCTGATTATTCTGATAGCGGTTGTTAATCAGAAGGGGAAACATGCATGAGGAGGAGACGGGAAATCTTGGTTGCATGGCTATTTCAGTGTGTGTGCTACCACTGGGAGTCAGTCTTCACAACATGCCACAGGACATTATTTCATGCATCGCTGCAGTCCCTTGAAACCAATTTAGAGCCATAATTCTGTTGCAGAGGCATACTTACATCAAAAGACTCTGTTCTCACTCTCTTGATATTTTACTC
Organism: Sinocyclocheilus rhinocerous; assembly: GCF_001515625.1. Classification (NCBI taxonomy): domain Eukaryota; kingdom Metazoa; phylum Chordata; class Actinopteri; order Cypriniformes; family Cyprinidae; genus Sinocyclocheilus; species Sinocyclocheilus rhinocerous. Next base: position 877,929 of record NW_015667268.1, read on the forward strand.
ACCATTTCCAGAGTCCCGCTCAAAGTCATTATTCCACTTTCTGTGATGCCACAGAACTGATTGCCTCTTGCGCCACAATGCTGCTTGAACAAACATTTGAGAAACAAGTCTCATTATGTTGGTTTGTCAATAGATTGTCAAAAATATAATCAAATTAATGATATGCTGATATGATGTGATATGCATGACATGCTGATCAATTCATTGAATTAATCTCAGTTAATCACAATATTTGCCGGGATAAAGCCCCGGTTTCAGAGACATTATACTACTGTGGCAGAGGAGAAAATTCAATGGATACAAGAAAGTTCTGTTAGAAGGTTTTTTTTGTTTGTTTTGTATGCAAAGTGTGGTTCTAAATTTTTCAAGCTAAACCTGATTCAGACTGTAATTGTTTCTCATGGGGACGCAAGCTGTTTTCAACAAAAGTTTAGTCTGTGATTTTATTGCCGTCTGAATCCAGAATGTCAAAGTTTTTCTCCCATCACCCCCATAAAAAATCCCCGGCTGAATTACCTACTGTTTTTGGACAAACACCAAGGTCGTGTGGTAAGTATTTACAAGAACAATATTTAATAACTGCTCCACCCCAGCGAGTGGGAGCTGTTAAGACCAAAAAGAAGAGACAGATGGAAAGCATGTAAACATTTGAAATGGGTCATTATTATGGCAGCGACAGGTATGCAATACAATTTTAACATTTGTATTATATACCTAAAAATATTAACCAAGCAGCTTTATGTTTACCTTATGTAAATAAGAGGTTGCAATAAGTTACTTCTGCTAATCTCCACATTTTTAATGACATCCATCAATTTAAGAGATAAAAGGCAAGACAGAAAACCATTTCAACTATAGCATGTTAGAGTCTGATTTTTAAACAGGAGATTTAATAATCAAATAATAAATAGGATATTATTAAATATCAATTTATTCTCATTATTCCAAGCATATGACATTTTATTTACAGCAGACAGCCATGTTGACTGGCCACATGAGCAGCTTGTTCCCGGGTTCGTAGGACCACTGTGAACAAATCGCCAACCGAATCCATGAGGTTTATCACTGAGGTGCCATGGGAATTTATTTTTACAGACGTCCACATGAGAAACAATTACCGTCCGAATAGGGCTCTAGGCTTATTAGCAAAACGTGCCTGTGGGGATATTTTGCAACACTTTTACATTTAAATGTCCGGTGAGTGGCACTAAAAGATTAGTGCTCCACTGCATTTGAAAATAACATACTATCCACGCGAAACCCTACCCTAAACCTAACCAACAGTGTTAAGAAAAGCAAACAGATAAAACACATTTGCTGAGGCAACCATGCCTTTTTATAATTATATATTATACATTTTATATTATACAAGTCTTTGAGCTCTTTTATCATGACTCGTGTTTCATAGCACTTAGTCGAATGCGCCACATCCCAAGTGCAGTGCTGTACCAGGTGGGCTACCGAGCAAGTTTACTATTTCAGAAAAGCCAAACATATGGAGTTAGTTATGTGATATAGTTTTTGGAGCTACAAAAATATAGGTAGACCCATGTTTTTTCCAATGAGCCTATGCAACTTTTCATGCCATAAACTTTCTGTACAATTTTAAATCTTCACTTCATAAAAATTAAAATGATAATTTAATTCATAGTTCGTTTGTTTGTTTGTTTTGTTTTGCCATGGTACAACCCTGGATAAAAAAATGGCAAACTCAACATAAATTTATCATAACTGTAGTATATTCCAAGTCTTTAGAAGCCATATGATAGAAACTACTGTAGGTTTAGGGGATTTTTAGTAGGGATTAAGGGCTCAAAACTATAATTATAGAAATAAAAACAATAAAAAAAAAAAAAAAGATTCTAAAGCTGCACATATGTAAATACAGAGTTCTGGCATGAAACTCTAGATGGCGCAGTCCGATAGGTCTAACTCAATCTGACCTAATGACATCATTATCACATGGCATAGCTGATTGGTTCTCTCCTGTATCGGTAGCCAATGAGCTCGCTGCTCAACATTCAAATATATGACTAGTGCTTGCCATAGCAGTTGCAGCTTGCTTCAGAACAGCAAAATCATCATCTAAGATAAGTGAATGCTCTTATAATCCATATCGCTGTGTGTATTGTGTGGTCTGCCTAATTGAATTAAAAAATGAGCAACCACAATCAAGTTTAAACTAAGTGTCTTGTTAGCAGTTTGCATTGTATGCAGGAGCGAATATTAAGCTTATTAGCAGCAGCATTTAGCATCTGTGTTTATACAGCTGGAGCAAAACACAGTTTAGAGCATATGTAATTGCTCTGAGGACACGGCGATAGTAACGGACATGAAACAGGTTAAATGAAATAAGCATTCTTGTGTATGCATTTCAGCGGGGTTCGCCATATACATCGGCGATTATCCCAGTGTTCACGTTCGTTATTTCTAAGGTCGATGTTTTCATTGTGATGAGTGTGTGGTTGATTTCAGCTG
>NW_015667268.1:880569-905958 GCF_001515625.1 Sinocyclocheilus rhinocerous
GTCGGCGTGGTAGCCAAGGCTCACATAGCCAAAGACCACTATTGTTAAGCCGGTCGGCGTGGTAGCCAAGGCTCACATAGTCATAGGCCACTAGCGTTAAGCCGGTCGGCGTGGTAGCCCAGGCAAACATAGATAGTAATACATGCGGTTCACATAGCACTTCGGATCAGCAGCAGTGCATATGTCTTGGCGATAGACCTGCTTGTTGGAGGGTGTTTTGTTCTTGTTTTGGCTTGTATTGTCCCTTCTATGTCTCCTGCTTTGTGGGGGGTTTTTCTCACCAAAATCACTCGCTCAACTCACCAAACTCACTCACCATCTCACACCACGAAACTAACCTACCTCACTCAACTCACTAAAATCACTCACTCAACTCACACCACTGAACTCACCGAAATCACTCACTCAAGTCACACCACAAACTCACTGAAATCACTCGCTCAACTCACCAACTCAGACCACTAAACTAACCTACCTCACTCAACTCACCGAAATCACTCAATCAACTCAAACTCACTCACCAACTCGCATCACTGAACTAACCTACCTCATTCAACTCACCGAAATCACTTACACCACTGAACTCACCGAAATCACTCACTCAACTCACACCACTGAACTCACCGAAATCACTCACATGCCAATCCCTCCGAGAGTTGTCATGACAGAAATATTCCAAAAAATTTGCATTTTTATAAAAAATCACTGGACTATATATATATATATATATATATATATAACACTTCACAAGACGTTTCAGTGTCTATCCAAACACCTTCATCAGTTGTTAAAACAGGAAGTAACTCTGGCAAATATATCCACAAAAGTCACATGATCAACAGACAGACAGACAGACAGAATGAGTAAATGGTGTTACTGCTCATGATGGTGCCCCTCCTACTCTCCGAACGGAGCACCCTCATCTACACCGACATGACAGAAATACTTTTACATGTGTAGATGCTGTAAAAATGTCCATATTACACAAATATCTATGCGTTAATGATATATAGGAATAATTCTGAATTTTTCAACTAATTTGTGTTAACGCTGTTGTTTTAGTGCCAAATGAATACATTAAATTAAACACTAATTGGGCCAACTTGTCCAAGTCAAATATTGTTGCTTTTTTCAAAATCTCTAACCTCGAGACCAACAATTCTGGTTTTAAGTCCTCCTTAATCTTTCAAGTTACATTCACTAAACTCTATACAGTCTTTCTGTCTTGTGCACACTCACTTTCCTAAATTGATTAGAGTTGCCTTTATTACAACAAAAGAAAAAATCCAATGCCAATAAAAATTGCATATTGCTTGCCTCTTTAATACTGACTGGAGTCTTATTTGTTAGAAACACCTCACATGCATCAGTCTAGAACATTTTAAGTTTATGCATATCAATGACCTTTGCTAATTATGTTAATTACACAGCAAACTGGCATCTGACAGGCTGCCTTCTCACCATGCTTTACTGCTCTACTGCTGAGGTAGGAGAAGAGAACATTGCATAAACCAACCTTGTCAGCCTAGCAGTGAAGTCAAAGTGATTGGGGCATTGCAGAGGAATAAACAATGACTCATAGGCGTCGTTCAGGAAACAGTTCACTTTACAGTTAAACTTCAGAGAGACTCCTTCCTCCAGGAACATGAGCTGGGGCTCCAAGTGTTGAATATTTACATGTTAGTCTACATGATGTTAATATATTCTACATAATGATAAAAATAAATATGCAATAAGTCCACCATGTTAAGCACTTAAATCTAGACACATTGGCCTTGCATGCTGTTTTCTGCACTTCCATTTGAAAACTGTCCTGCAGCTATTTTCTCCCTGCTGCACTGCAGGTGCCCTCAAAGTGATGGAAAGCACCCAGCATCCATTCTCATGTTGACATTACAGTGAATTTGTGATTCTAACAGTAGTATGTAAATACCCAAGGAGGGTAAAATATGCGTGAGAGCTGCGGGTGCAGCAGTCAAAGAGGGTTAATGCTGTCGTGTTGATTTGACTTGGCTATTTTTTGCTAAGATGCTATTCTGAGATGCAGTGATGCTCCAGGGCAGAACAGCCCTCAGCATACACACAGAAGCAAGTATTTATTTGCTTTAGATGAAAGATGAAGAGGACTGGTTTTGAAAAATTCACCTGGCGGAAACCGCTGTGTTGTATTTATAATGGAATGGCGGTGAGGCCTACCGCAGGTTAAAGCACCTGACAAATAATATTGTTTGCAATCACCGAAACAGCTCCACTTGAACCGCTGAAATTAGTTTTGTGTTTGCAAACATGCGTGCACAGTCACCGTACAACAATGATTTAGAAAATTGATCCTGCAGAAGTGAAAATTGTTATTGCAGTGATTTGCTCGGCGTCTTAATAAATATGTGCTATTGCTCAACAGTACCGTCTGCTGAAATTTAAAAACCCCATGAAATCAATTGAAATCCGAGTTTTGTTGCCCTAGTTTATTTCATCTCTGCTATGCCACAGTTGTACCAAAATCATACAAATGTAGGAGAAGCATTCTTGAAATCACACATTGAAATTTATGCCTATGACCTCCCATAGGCCCAAAAATACCATGAGTATGAGTATGATTTATATATAATTGTATACTTGTAATATATTTATAATATATATAATTGGACTATCACATGTGGCCCAACCTGTAATCCATTTTTGGGTTTGACCCACCAGTTCAACGTACTCTTACTCTTTTATTCATCGTTGTGCTTCACTATAGATCAATTAAGATATAAACAGGTGTCTACACAGCATTATAGTGCAAGCTGTAGTTTTATTTATAAATAGAAACATAATTTGCATTTGCAAAACATGCATTTTTGCATATTATGAATATAGTCCCGGACAAAGACTGTTGCTAGGCAGGACACAGAGCAGCCGCTCGTAACGTATTGCTTAAAAAATAAATATAAAAATGCATTCATTTTTCAGCTGTTCAGGAAGCATCAGCTCTGAAAGGCTGACATGATGCTGAGGGAGGGAAATGTGGAGCATACTCATTTGATAAAGCATATGTCTTGCGCCAGTGTGTGTGTGTGTGTGTAAAGACATGGGTCATTTAACTCACTTGCCTCTGAGGTGTTTGTTTTTTAGACACTGGGGAGTCCAGAACCTTTATCCATACCGTCTGCCTTATCTGGTTTTTAATTTTATCTATGAAACGAAAACAGATTATGGATGCTGACTAAACAGTCATCCTTGTTTTTTTTTTTGTTTTTTTTTTATAAATTATTTATTGCGTCTCCTGTCTTACTGTTTCATTTGGGGGGAAAAAAAGAAAAGTAGACTTTATAAGACATAAGACCATATGTATATTTATAATCTTATAAATAAGTGGCAGTATCGTGGTACAGTGATGGTATCGAATGACATGTATATCATGATAGTAAATAATTACCATATTCATGCATCATATCCACGTTTTTCCAACGCCTCATGATGCTTTGGGTGAATTATAGGAGTAACTTCTGTTACACTGCAAACAATCAGTGTAAGCATTTTCAAAAACTTGGTACAATGAGGTGACATTCAACCATCGATCATTAAAAGAACATTTAAAAGTGTAAAAGCATTCACAAATTACTTTCAGCATACCATGAATAATTCCAGAAGCTTGATTATTTCCACAACAATATCATGCACGTGTTAATTGTCACTGTGCTTATATTATGTAACATATTTTGGCTTAAGCAAAATGTTCATTAATATTAACAATGAGTGATATTTCTCAGTGATTTCCGTCATTTTAACAGATAAACACTGTATTTACCTGCTTTAGAAGCATTCCAATACACATGGCTGATAGGGAATAGAAATGAAAAGGGGAGACCATTTCATTTTAAAGCATCCGTGTGAATGAGACATGAGGATTTGGGGAGAAAAACAAAAGATTCTTAGTGCATTCGAGTTCATTATTCACGGTTTGTATCGTTAATTAAATCAGGAGACCAGACCGCAAATGTTGTCTTTTTTCATATAGTTACAGCGGAATACAAAGGAAGAATGAAAAGAGGAGGAAAAGAATGCAGTGGAGTGAGAAGAGCTCTAATATTAAAATACCAAGTGTTATGCTATTCTTCTGACGCCTGAAAATAGAACATGAAGGAAAAATGATAGCTTGGTCTGATAAGGATTATTTGTAGTGCAAGCTTATGGTTTGAAATGATTTGCTCAGTCTTTTTGAGTGGAATGTCGCCAAACCGGAAGTGCCTCCCATTTTAGAAAACACAGTAGGCTTGTTAGGAAAAAGGTACATGCACTTTTTAAAAACATTTAATGCAATTTCTGTCAGGACCACTATCATCAAAGATGATTGACAATTAGCATACAGTTTGGATTGGCGGTATGGTTCTGTTCTGGGCAAGAACTCCCTGCGCCTCCATGCAGCCTAGCATGGATGAGAGCAGGGAGAGCAGCGATAACCCCCCCCCCCCGGGAGAGCAGCGATAACCCCCCTAGGGTAAACAGAACAGAACCAACATAAATGTATTGCAGATATCGTTAAGTTCAGTAATTTTGTGTACACATTTTAGAATTAGTCTGATTCAAAGGAGAATCAGAAGGCTGAATCCTGACTGACAGAGGAGGAGTTGGGGATGGAGGAGGGTAATTAGCTATTGAGCAATGCAAAAACTGCTGATAATACTGAGGGACCTTATATATGAATACTTAGGTGTCGTATTCCCATAGGTTGATGGGGATCAGCTGAGAGTCAGCTGATGCGAGCTTGACTAACGTGACCTGCCAGAACTAACGCTACGCTAGATTTAATGTAATGTTCTGTCACAAAACATACGTCATAAAAGCCCTTTGTTTAGTTTTGCATCTTAAGGTTCGGTCCTAAAAATGACCAGGACTAAATGTATCATTTTCTTACTTAGTAATTTAGTACACACTTACTTAGTAATTCAGTGTGTAGTTTAAGAGAATTATATGAACATCAGAGCAGATCTCATTCCTGTGGTTATATTTGTGCTAAGGTTTGACTTGGAACAAATCTCTGGATATCACATTTATTGTGGAAATAGCAGCAACCACACCTTCCAAAGAAAAACAACTACTCTAAAAGGTCTCCATCAAAGCCCAATCCACGCACGGCATTGCAATTGAGGTGAATTCTCATATATATCAATTGAACTGCATTTCCTGGAGCTGACTGAACCTTTAAAGAGGACAGTAAAGATACACAGGCGAGATGTCATGTGGACTGAATACGGAATAGCTGCTTCTACCAATCTCCTTCTCGCCTTCTGCAGCACCACAGGCCCGATGAGACCAGTTCAGATAAAAAAGCCCTTCAATTAGTGGGAGAAATATTGATTGTGCTGCTTTTCATGTGGCTATTGTTAAGCGAGACACGTTTCTCTGGGCCGAGCAGATGCAGTCGTGATGCATTTCTGAAGATCAGCCTGGCATCACAGTCTCCTCATAAGAAATCAGTAATTGATAAACAGCTGTCATGGCTGATTGCGGAAGAACGCTGATCGCTATAGTTACACATTTTAAGTATTTAAGCCATGTTCAAATACAAACCTTTTGTTGTTGTTGTTTTGTTTTATATTAAATAAGCCAGGCAGTGTTACGGTGATATTGCCATTGGCAAGTCAAACAGTGACCAGTCAGTGTAATGCTTCAAGTTGCATATTGCTTTAATATGACATTGCTTATTAGTAACAGCAATATTATGAAATATACAGATGTTCAGTAAATAATTTCTTAGTAATAATCACAATATTAAAACCCACATTAAACAATTCTTCTACATTAGTGTATCAGCCTGTAGGCAGTTATGTGCACTGTAGAAGATGTAACAGAATTCCATTATTGCCGCAGATGAGCTACTTGCTCAGGCAACATATTTTCCCCAGTATATGCCTTGTAGGTCTTATCAGTGATCTTGGTGTGGAATCACTGGTGACCATGAGGATTCCTCAAACCATCATGCTGAAGAACTACTGATGTACATGAAACACCTCCATGTAATTTGCAGTTTAATATTTCGGTAACACTTTAGAAAAAGGTTCCATTAGTTAATGTTAGTTCATGGGTTAACTAACATTAAAAAACAATGAACAATACATTTATTACAGTATTTATTAATCTTTGTTAATGTTAGTTAATGAAAATACAATTGTTCTCTGTTAGTTCATGTTCATTCACAGCGCATTAACTAATGTTAACAAGCACAACTTTTGATTTTAATAATGCATTAGTAAATGTTGAAATGAACATGAACTAAGATAAATAAATGCTGTAGAAGTGTTGTTCATTCTTAGTTCATGTTAACTAAAGTAGTTAACTAATGTTAACTAATGAACCTTATTGTAAAGTGTAACCAATATTTCCACAGATGGCGACAGAGACACCAACATTTACATTCATAATGCAAGCTCTTGCACTGGAATAAAATTAAAATAAAAAACAAATAAATAAATAAAAGTAAGTTAAATACCACTTCTACTACTAATAACTTCACTCTATTCAGTCCTCATAATCCATTTGTGTTAGGACTACATTAATAATTTTTTGATGCATTAACTGAAACTGCATGGGTGGATTTTTAGTTCCCAGCATGCTTTGCATAAGATCTGTTAATGTTTATTGTTAAGTCACATTGGGCATTTAAAATCATTGATATTGCTGAAGTTTTTGGTGTTACTGAAGAGTAGAGCTTGCGGTTAGTTTGTAGGATGAATATATGATGAGTTTGGTGTTTCACTTTATTTAAAGTTAACTTTGTTACAGTGTAATTACACAAATAAGTGCTGAGTAATATTAATGAACTACATGTACTTACTATAGGCTTAGGGTTTGGTTTGGTTTAGGGTGTAACGTGGGCCTTGGGTTTTGTTTCATGTTCATGTTTTCAAGTCAAGTCAGTTTTAGTCAAGTCTTTGTTTTGTATTGGATTCACGTATTTGTTTAATAAACTTGCACTCGGGTTCACTCCAACTTGCCATCAGTGGACTTTGTTACAGAAAAAAACTAGAAACCACATGACTAGACAATGAAAACATGACACATAAACAGGTAGCACAATAGGATACAGGGAAGCACATGAAAACAAGACTGACACATTTCAAAATAAGAGACATGAAAACATGAACATGAAACAAAACCCAAGACATAGGGTTAGTGTGATTTACTGTTATTACTATAGTATGCATGCACTTAGTATTAAAGAACATGCACACATGTGAAAAACTAGGTTACAGATCCTTGCATCTGCAACCTATATGCACATGGATTACATATTTGGTATATCTGCATAAGTCCTAGTTTGGGTTTCACTTTATTTAAAGGCAACTTTGTTACAGTGTTATTACACAAATAAGTGAGCAATATTAATAAACTACATGTCTTCAGGGTTTGATTTAGCTTTAGTGTTAGAAAAAACATATTAATGCCTTATTCTGCATGACCATATTCTAGATCCCTCAACCCTACCCCATACCTAAATATAACTACTACAACTACCTAACTTACTATAAATAAGCAGCAAATTAGAAGTTTATTGAGGGAAACCCTTAATAGTGAATATGTGTTCCCTATAGCTAAAGTGTTGCCCATTATTTTAGTGTACTTGTTACATGTTACACGTACCTACTGTAGTAATAACAGCACACTCTGCATAATTACAAGCAACTAACCTTAAACCAAACTCCAAGCCTATAGTAAATACATATAGTTCAGTTCTTGTGTAATTACACTGTAACAAATACATCTTAAAATAAAACACCTTAAAGTGCAACCAGAAATTATGTAAAATCAGCTGATGTTAAAATAAGCTGATGTTGTTAGATACTGTAAGTGGATTTTGCTCAATACTTTTTTCCCCCCTCAGTGTGGTCTTATTGTGCATGATTAGTCACTTTTCACTACCATGAAACTAACTGCAATAACTACTGTGGAATAACTTTTCTGACATCACCAAGCCTAGCTCTTTATCCAACCAAAGATATGTATATGTAGATAACTAATTTGCCTGTTTTACACACGTTAACGTTTCCTCCATGTTGGAATGGTCAACATTTCAGACGCTGTGCATCGCTAACACTAACAAATCAATTAATTAATTTTGTTTGAAGCAAATCAATGAATTGAATTAATTTTCACCCAAAATTCTACAATGTGCACGGACCATTGTGGGTTCTCTGATTATTAATAATTCTCATAAAATAATTAGCCAGTATTCTTTTTTTATTTACTATATGCATAATTATCTAAAATTGGTGATAAAAGAAATCCTGTAAAAATCAGCTACTAAAGACTTCTGCAAATATAGACATTCACACATGTAAAAAACATGGATTACATATTATGTATAAATATATGTACAGTACAGTAAGCACCAGGTTTTCTTGTTGAGTATCCTGTTCCAGTAAGAAATATGTACCATTACAAAAGTAAAATGATTTGCAAACACCAGGTTATGATTAAGAGCCAGAATTTTTCCGTTTCTTAATTTTGTGCAATACTTTCTACTATTTTGAGATGCACACCTGCTAGTGGTGTGACGTCCTCACTTCAACAAAGAAAAGTGCGGAGCTCTACCAACGGCCCTCTTTAATCAGAGTTATCTGAACACGGGCCTGTTCTGTGGCGGGCAGCCAGGGCAGCCGACAGCAGCGACTTTGTGCTAGAGGTTTAATAAATGACACAGGAGACAGTGAAGATCCACTCGCATTGACGAGCATGTCAGCAGGGATATGCACCTCATTACTCCTATCAAGAGCCCAGGCTGACCCCTGTGGCTCGTCCCTTGCCTGCTGCCTCTCATCCGAGCTCCCTGCCCCCACCCCACCCTCTTCTCTTCACCCTCTCCATTTGTCCATTCCTTCCATGCTTGCCTCTGTGTATTAAACAAGATGAATCTCTCTGATCTCCAAAGAGGCCTCAGATCCTGACAGATTACAGGAGGGCCACTCACTCTGGCCATTTTTTTTTTTTTTTTTTTTAGTTTCGTTCTGACAGATTACAGGAGGGCCACTCACTCTGACCTTTTTTTTTTCCGGCTACTTTCCTTTCTCCAAATAAATGTCAGATATGGTCTTTTTTTTTTTTTCAGATGCCTGATAATGCCTGATGATAAAATGCCCAGTCATGTCCTCATAACCATCTGTGATATTTGCATTCACCTGGCATCTCACATTTATCATTTTCCAGGAGCACCAAGCTTACCCGTTTAGAAACCTGTGGATATTTCAAGCTCTACAACAATTTTGATAGCACACTTTGTAGAATCCATGATGCTGCAAAACATGATGGAATGTCGTTTGTTCAATGATGTTCATAGCATATTGATGAGCTTTTAAACTTGGATAAAGTTATCATTCCCATTCATATAAACTTTGCTTTGCTGATGCATGACCTCATTGTAGAATGTTACCTGCATTCTGCCATCTTTCCTCAAGGGCACATAAACTTTTGAACCAATCAGCCGTAAATGTCAGGAGCACCAAGCTTACCCGTTTAGAAACCTGTGGATATTTCAAGCTATACAACAATTTTGATAGCACACTTTGTAGAATCCATGATGCTGCAAAACATGATGGAATGTTGTTTGTTCAATGATGTTCATAGCATATTGATGAGCTTTTAAACTTGGATAAAGTTATCATTCCCATTCATATAAACTTTGCTTTGCTGATGCATGACCTCATTGTAGAATGTTACCTGCATTCTGCCATCTTTCCTCAAGGGCACATAAACTTTTGAACCAATCAGCCGTAAATGTCATTAGACTAATCGGTTGCTAAAATATTTTTGATTTACACTTTGCTTGCAAGTGGAAAAAAAAAAAGATTGTGACAATGTTTAAAACTTGCCGGCATGATGCTAAGGTGTTGTTTTTGCTAAAGCATGACTTTGGTGTTGCTAAGGTGGTATGAGTGATTTTTAGAATTAAGGTGCGTTCCGATTGACAGGGTCCCTACACAGTGTTCACTGCTCCCTACTCCCTAAGCACAGGATATACGTTGAAGTGGACTTTGCTGACAAATATCACTCATTTGGAATGCCCTGGAATGTCATCAAAGAAAGGCAATGATGAGGTCACGCATATTTTGATATAATATTGTCACACAACAGAAGAGAACAGACAGGTAAGTGAATTATAAACAGTTTATTGAACGGCTGGCACTGGACAGGAACTAGAATGTAGCAACGTTGTGTATGGCAGTTAAAGGTAGCTTGATATGACTTAGCTGGAAGATAACAGAATGTCTCTCTGGCAGATGCTGGGATGCAGGCTTTGAACAGGAATGAACACAAGGTGGGCAGATGGAAGAGGACAGAGGATGGGATCCTATTCGGCAGGTAAGTGCTCCAGTAGGTATCAAGTAAGTAGTCTGTTCGTGTGGGAACAACGAGACCAGACAAAGGAGTGCAGGTTGTGTGTGTCCTTATAGTGTGTACTGATGAGGAGGTGCAGGTGCGGTGAATCAGAATTCTGGGGCGAGTGAACGAGTGGGTGGAGTGTGTTGATCTGATGATGATGGGTTGATTGTGGTCTGAGATGGTTGCGACACTGTGACAAATATAAATATATATTAAAGCTGCAAGCAGCGATGAAAGGGCCCTCGCACCCGGGCTCACCACCACCCGGTGGCCATAGAAGAACAGCGAACGTTGGGCAATATGCTTTTAAAGTGGTAAATATTTGTCCCAAATTTCCTGCTGCCAACAGGTGGCGCTAAGATTATAACATGTATATTGGCATGTATATGTATTCAGGCCAGGAGTCCTACCAAACATGTGAAGTTTGGGACAGATCGGACATTGCATGTTTAAGTTAGTGTAAAACAAGTAATTTCCTGTTGGCAGCAGGTGGTGCTATGACTATAAATGAAAATTGGCCTTTAGATGTGTTCAGGCCAGGACTCTTATAAAACGTGTGAAGTTTTGGGCAGATTGGACATTGAAAAAGGAAGTTGTTGTAACTCATGCATGCATAGTATTAATAGCATGCTTTAGCACTTAGTAAGTGTTGCTAGCATGTTTGAGCATATTTCTAGCATGTTTAGCACACAATGGCATATTTTACTGTGTTTCTAATAGTGCATCACAGTGTAAAACATGTCACTTCCTGTTGTCAGTAGGTGGCGCTATAACTATAACCAAATATGAGCATGTAGATGTCTTCAGGCCAGGACTCGGGTCCTCACACCATCGGTGCTCGGGCCCTAATTATAATTTATTTTACTTTCAAATTTAAATACATATAAAATACATATTCAATTATTTCAATCATGACAACTCTCTGAAGATTTAACATGGTGATGGATATGACAATGTTAATGTATTTGGTCTTGGCGGAACAGATCTGCTACGCTGCTGCTGAATTGCTGCTGCTGTTGGTTATTGCTGTAGTTGTAGATTATTGCTGCTGCTGCAAGCAAGTACAGGAACTTGCTACTGCCAATGCATACGGCAATACGGTGCCATGAGTATTTAAGACATACTGCTGCTGCACAAATAGCATATAAAATAACCCGTAGCAGATCTATACAGGTGGAGCTTGGGAAGGTGGAGGGTTCAGGGAAACTCTGAAAGTGCGCTGCAGGAATCTCTAGTGAATGCTAGCCAGCCATATAAATGCAAGGCAGTAAGCTCATTGGCTGCATATGCAGCATGAACCAATCAGCTTGTGCCAAGTCGTTTAACTCTCTGAATATCATCAGTTACATTAACAACCCGTCAGCCTGCGCCATCTAGGGTTTAATGACTGAACTATATATGTATCTAATAAATATAGTCAAAATGTATATGTTTAGACTGTTAACAGATTGTAGTGGTCTCATCTCGTGAGCTTTCTTTCCCACTCGCAGACTCATAGTTAACTCTCCTGAGGTAAATAAAGTAAAATAAAAGACAGAAGAGCCTCAGCTGTTTCTCGCCGGTTTTACATTGTTTCACCTATTCATACAATACAATATGCAAATGCAACATTCATCGCCATAACCATTCATAAATACTAATATTTGTATAATAATAACAACATTTATTGCAACCCCTCCATTGCAGAGCCGTTAAAAAAACCCTTCTAATGGCTCTGCTACATCGTTAGTTCTAAGTGATGATGCGGTGCGCAATGACAGTTGGGTGATATTCCCTCTCCACTTCCTGTGAAGTGATATATGGATGTTCCCTTATTCCCTATGCCGTTCTCAGTGCCTCTGGTGGCCATCAAGGGCACACCAGCCGATGACGGTGACAAGAACAATACCAACCAATATTAAAATATATTAATACATCAAAACTGACCAACACATTGTGATTTTGTTCCTCATATTTTATGTTTTATATTTAATGGAAAAATGTGAAGAGAGAAAAAAAAAACTTTGTGGGCATCATATATAAATGGCTCATGTTTTTTTTTTTTTTTTTAGGTAAAAGTAGAAAACATGAAGACATAACAGTCTCTTAAGGTAGAATTATTTCCCAATTTAGAGACCTATGTGCACAGCCCACAGCCCACTGCACAGCCCACTGCACATAGGTCTCTAAATATCTCATATCACTGACTTAAAAAACTCATATCACTTACGTCAGACTGTTGTTCGTTCTTTTTAGTGTAAATCATGTACTGTATTATGTTGCAGTTCTTAATAAAGTTAGCAGCCAACTGATTTTTTATTTACTTGCCAAAGCCAATTTTGCATTTGGCACTTGCCAACAGTTAATTTTGGATCCTGAAGACCTATGGGATTTATTTATTTATTTCTGTTTTATCATCAGCCATGCAAAAACCATGGGTTTGATATAAAAATAGCAGCACACTGTCAGAGCTGTTTGTGCAGTGGGCTGTGCACATATAGGACATGTAAGGGGCCGTTCACACGGAACACATTTTTCCATTCCACTGTGCTAATTTTCTATAATTGTTCCCCTTCAGGAACTCGAGCTGCGTCGAAATGCTACGGGAACGCCTCCAGCGTGACCATGCTCTGAATCACATGTGTAGTCAGTCCAATGGATGGGCTCGTCACGGGCGGGGGGACGTAGCGACCAGGAAGCATAAAAGCATGTGCGGTGAAACTGGCGTCAGCTTTCTGTCATTCAGCAAGCACTCTGTGTGTGTCAGTCCTATTTGGTGTTGTCTGTACATTTTCACTCTTTATTTTACTAATACGAGTGTAGACAAACATACGGCGAGAGCGGGCAGCATCTCAGGCTGTGTGTTCTTCCCTGCCCGCGCTACATTTTGGGTGGGGATACACACAGTTTGTGTGTTGTCTGCTTGGGAGCAAAACATGCAGAGTCCGCTCTCGAGGGAGCTGACTGCCCGCATTGCGAGCGTTTGACACTGCGTATGCTTTGCTCTCCGAGGGCTCTCTTTGAGGAGGGAAGCCCCGTTCACACTGCCAGCGACTTTTTTCGTTGTATGTCGCTAGACTCCGTGCTGTGAAGACGCTTGTGGGCGTTCCTACTGCTGTAGCTCTAATGTTATTGGTAGACTGCACGTCTGGACATATCTGGACATATAAAATGCAATCACAAACTGTATATTGCCGGTAAAACTAAGATATCATTCTATTATGACTAGGAATTAGACTTAAAAGAAATAAAAGTACCATTCTGCTGTTGGAGAGTGTTGTTATATAAACTACAGCAGTGCTCGTGCATTAAATCATTAACCGCGGGCAGCATCTCAGGCTGTGTGTTCTTCCCTGCCCGCGCTACATTTTGGGTGGGGATACACACAGTTTGTGTGTTGTCTGCTTGGGAGCAAAACATGCAGAGTCCGCTCTCGAGGGAGCTGACTGCCCGCATTGCGAGCGTTTGACACTGCGTATGCTTTGCTCTCCGAGGGCTCTCTTTGAGGAGGGAGTCTTCACCGGCGTTTCTCGCGGCGCCGGCCCAGCTTTCGCCGAGGCCAGGAGATCGTTCTGCCAACCCTGCCGGTGTTCCAGGGCGCAGCGGTCTCCGGTGAGCGCTTCCTCAGTTACCGCCCGGAAACGTAGCGGTGCTAAGAAGCTCGTGACCTCCACGGAGGTCTCTAGAGCAGCTAGTACGGCCGTCCCATGCCGGTTCGCTGCATCAGGGCACCGGCTAGCCGCTCTAAGTGCACCAGAGGTCAGTCTTGTGAGACTGGTTCCCTTAGTATGTCACCTGGTGGTGTGGGAGCCCCTGCCAAGCGTGCCTCCTTGGGTCCTGCCCTGAGCAGGCTCTGGATCTATCAGTCAAGTCTTCCTAGCAGATGACGTGGGTCTGAGGACCGTCATTTCTAGAGAAGACTTCAGCTATGAGGGTCCTGATGCTATGGCTCAGGACCTCGGAGGGCAGGCCCCTCTTGGGGAAGAGCGGTGTACACCGCATTACACAGTGCCCGTCTCTCCTCAGTGCCCTCAGGAGATCAGTCTGCCAAGGCCGTCCCTTGCCGGTTCGCCGCTTCAGGGCACCGAGCTAGCCGCTCTGATTACACCAGAGGTCAGTCTCGAGAGACTTATTCCCTTAGTAGACTAACGTGTCTTGGTGGGTCCTGCATTGCACACTGTAGAGTGAGGCTAGAGAATCCAGTTCTCCTCCGCCTCAGTTTAAACGGTGTCATCCCCACTATGGTGGGTCCCGAGCAGGCTCTGGTCATGGAACAGAAGTAGTTACTATTTTGAGGAAGGAGGCCATCGAGGTGGTCCCTCCGCATGAGACTCCGGGTTCTACAGTCGGTACTTCACCGTTCCGAGGAAGGATGGAGGGTGGCATCCTATTTTAGATCTGCGTCATTTGAACCGCTCAGTCAGGCGACTGAAGTTCAGCACACTCGCACTCAAACAAGTCGTGTCTCAGATCAAGTCAGAGGACTGGTTTGGCACAATCGATCTAAAAGATGCACATGTCTCCATCCTTCCTCATCACAGAAAGTTCCTGAGGGTTGCTTTTGTGAGCAAAAGCTTACCAACACCGAGTTCTTCCTTTGGCCTTGTACTCTCACCCCACACTTTCACGACTCAACCACATTGACGATTGGTTGATACTAGCTCAAGCAGAGCAGATGGCGGTTCTACATCGAGATGTCGTTCTTGCTCACACGAAAGAGCTGGGGTTAAGACTTAACGCCAAGAAAAGTGTGCTTTCTCCAGTACAGAGAACCTCAAGCAGTTCCAGACTGCTGGGTCTGATGGCAGCTGCGTCCAACGTAGTTACTTTTGGCCTGCTGTAAATGAGATCCCTACAGTGGTGGCTTAAGACCAAGGGGTTCTCCCCGAGTGGACAAAACGCTTTGCATGCTCAAGGTCACGCGGCGGTGCCTACGTGCCTTAGACATGTAAAGGAAACCTTGGTTCTTATCTCAAGGCCTGGTGCTGGGAGCTCCTGGGCGCCGCATATGCTAGCGACGGATGCATCGCTCACCGGTTGGGACCAGTCATGAGTGACGGCTCGCCCCGTGGCCTGTAGAGCGGCTGCCATTTCACGTGGTGCATAAGTTGACTGGAGATGCTGGCCGTGTTTCTAGCTTTGAAACACTTCCTCACAGGCCTAAGAGATCGCTATGTGTTGGTGCGCACCGACAACATCAGTGGTCTTTTATATATGTGGGGGCAAACATCCTGTCGAGGCAGGGGCCGAGGCCCGGGGAATAGATGCCTCACCCCAAGGGGTGAAGCATGGAGAGTCTTTGGCCAGGCTCAGGTGGACTTGTTTGCGACAACTTGTTCAACTTGTTTTTATATTGCACGGTCCCCTCTGGTTCTCTCTCGGACTCATCCAGCTCCACTGGGGCTGGATGCCATGGTACAGACGTGGCCGTGGCTTCATCTGTATACCTTTCCCCCGATTGTTCTGCTCCCGGGAGTTCTGGAGAGAGTGCACTGGAACGAGGTCAGTTGACTGCCAGTAGCCACGTTCTGGCCAGGCCGAGTATTGTTCTCGGACCTGATTTCTCTCCTCGACGGCGCTCCATGGGAGATTCCCATCAGGAGAGATCTCCTCTCACAGGCGCATCCATTGGACTGATTACACATGTGATTCAGAGCGTGGTCACGCTGGAGGCGTTCCCGTAGCGTTTCGACGCAGCGTCTCGTTCCCTTCGGGAACCATGGTTACGTGCGTAACCTGGAGACGTTCTATGTGAACATACATAGACATGATTGACTGCTGCATTAACGTTTTGCGTCTTTTGCAGCATCTGGTGCATAACATAGCATTATAAAAATGTGGCGCTCAAGATAAAATCTTAAACTTTTTAAAAAACGCGTCTTGAGACCTTGTTTTTTTTGTTTCGTTTTTTTGTTTCGTTTCTTCCAAAGAGGTTTCTCAAATTTCTCACTAGGAATTCTTGGGAACTTCCTCATCCTTGCAAATAACGTCTGTTTCTTGGGATAAAAGGCATTCAAAGATTGGAGAAAATCTGTCCTATCAGATAATTTCCATTAGCTAAAGTAAGAAGAGGCTGCTGAGTGTCAGCAAAGATTTATGTTTGAAGTCCACAGATTCCAATTATAGATCTTTTCTGTTCTTTGTTATCTATTTTTCCTGTGGATCCAAGTGCACACAGCTATTTTCACAACTGAATTGCAAACTAAACAAACACTTCCCATATTACATTCATTAACAGAGACAAAGCTTCAGCAACATCAGCAAATTAACACTACTCACTGTGTGTAGCATAACACAGAAAAACATACAGTGAAGTCACTTATGAGGTGCACATTAATGGGAAAAAAATAAATCACTGCTAAGTAAATCACATGTTTGTAGTCTAAACCAGTTTATTACAGTACCAGTAACTGCTGAAATTCAACTTAAAATGCCAGTGAACACAATACTATCCCAGTGGTATTTCTTAATGAAGCAGTATGCACTCTGATTTCTAAATTCTTATCAGCTTCTGCATACTTTCATCCAATGCAGAGATTTCTTTTGATGGCCGGTATATATTGAGGACTCAACAGCAGGGGGTGAATAATCTAGAAAACCCGATTTGCATTACAAATTGTAGCTCTCTCATGGGATTGTTCTGTTGCAACACAATGACCAATCACTTCTCACCAGCTCTTTAAAGAGGCAGGCGTGATTGTTGAGGAAACTGTGATAGGTGAATCTTGTGTTCAGTTTTAGAAGTTGTCTCTGATTTTTATGCTGAGGTTTGAAAGGCATTACAAAGAAAAATGCTTTTTACAATGAGCAAACTAAAATCTAAAATAATAACAACATATAGATCACATGCACATGCATTTTTAATTTACATTTCATTATGCAGTTGCGTTAATAATGTATTCTAAATTTTATTATTTGATTATTCAGCATTTGGTCCATATATTTAATAGATATGATGTTTAGAATTGTGTTTGGCCAGTATGATGATAATATTAATGCCTATAGCATTTTTCCCCTTCATTTTCAAAATTTGGTGAAAAGGCCAATAGTTTTCTTGCAGCTCACTGCCGCACAGGCAATGATGAACAAGTTGCTTGCAATACTGCCTAGATAGGCAGTCCAATATGTGTAAAACAACAGCACAGTTAAATGCAGTGTTATCTGAACATGGAGCTGAAATGAATATTTTTAAATGACTCTGGTGGTACATGGCACCTTTCAATTTCAATCTTAAGGATCTCTTCTTGAGGATGTGTTGTCTTTTTTGATTCACCAAAACAGACACAAAAGAGGAGACACTCAGATTTTTTTTTTCATTTACCTTTATCTCATCTTTTGTGATTCACCTTTTATGTTCATATGCAGTCCATCACTGAGCACTGCATCTCTGTGATAGAGCTATGAGAGTCTAGAGAGAATTGCGAAGACCTGTGGAACAGAAGGATGACTAAGACTAGAATTAACAATCATTAAATAAACAATGAGAAGGAAAACTTTGAAAAAAAAACGAATTTCTCTTAAAATCTGTTGGACTGTCGGGTATTCCAAAATGTGACTGAGCAGTTCCATATTTCAAAAATAAGATGTAAAATTATTAATGAAGCATTGATGGATTGAAGATTGATATTATAAAACATCATATAATACAACTTTTAAAATGAGTCATGAAATTCTGCATTGCACTTTTTTACTGTACATGCACTAAATCCACATCAGTGATGTCCAGCAACTTCCAGCTTTTTGTCTCCGCTAGTGACGCACCTGGTGACAACCAATAGGAGTGAAGACTGTGTCAGTGGAACTCACAAGTCACTCGTGCAGAGAAATTCAGAAGCAGTTTGATGTTTCTGTATGATTTGTCTGTAACCACTGTTATGTGGACGTATGAATTTGTGTTTTATTATCATGGTGTGTGTCTTTCATGATATGCTGCCAGTGGACCTAACGGCCTACTGGGAGTTGTAGTTTTTGTTGTATGTTTTGTCCTATATTCTGTGCTCCTCCCTGTCCTAATCTAGGTGATTGGACCTACCAGCTGCTCCTCGTCAATGTCAAAAGGAACCAGTATATAAGAAGATTGAGAGAGTGAGCCTTCTCCCAAGAGCATGAGTGTGTTGAGACGTTGCCAGTCCCAGAGTGTTCGCTCTTGTTGGTGTGTTTTAGGCTTAATATGGGTGTTATGGCTGTAGTGTGCAGTTTTATGTATTAAGCCTAAATTTAAAACAAAACTTAAGTGTGATTTGGCTGTAGTGCACAGCTTGAGTCGTTTGCCTTTTTTTATTTTTATTTATTTTTTTTTTTTTGAGTGCTGGAGCAGTAGGGAGTTGGGTGCCGTTTCCGTTTGTTCTCATTTTCTCCTGTTTTTGCTAGTTAGGAAGTCAGGTAAGAATTATGTTTATTTGTATTTATTTTTATCCTCCGAGGTTAGCTAGATTTCCTTCTTACAGGTAGTAATATTTTGTTTGTTACTTTGGCTTTACCCGCTCCTGAAGAGATGCTTCTCTTATCTTTTTGCACTGTATATACATCATCATTTTGTGTGTTGTAAATACATTTATTGGCATCTTACTTTGTGTACTGAGTGCTGGGACTGAGAACGATTCAAACCTTTCCTTTAAAGCGTTACTACCCTTTTGCCCCTAGACATCTAATTGGGAATGTAACACCACATACATAGATACATAATCAAATGCATAGAAAAGCAGCTGTCAGCAGTCTTAGTGAGTAGTGATTGATATGTTGATAGTTTGTCTTGCTAATTACAGTATATGATGCAGAACCACCAGCTCTTGGAATGCATTTGAGCTACTTTACAGTATACTGACTAGTGACAAAAAGCGATTCTTGTTCTTATGTGTGGATGCAACTTCACAGTGTACTTACCCCAAAAAAGTATGGACATAACATGGTTTTAGGCTAAGGTTCTGAGTACCTAGTTATTACACAGTTATTACTATATAAAGCATATAGTATATACATTGCTGATCATCACTGTGTTGATTAAATTATAAACTGTCTCATAGCTATATATTTTAAATATATAGCTTCAGTGTTTTGAGCTACACTGGTCAAAGTCTAAAGTTGTGGTGTGAGATTTAGCGGGAAAAAGGTTCATTGTCTATTGTCAATAGTGCAGTAATGTATAAAGCACAGCTCACACAGAAGTCACTTTCAAACTAAGTAGCTTTCTGTTGGTCAACGTAGCAAATTTGTGTGCTGAGCTTGAGCCCCGATGTAAAATCTGCATGTCGAAATCTTTCGTCCAAATGCGAAATTCCCGATTGTGTGGATTCCTATTGAAATGACTGGATTTTGCCCATGAAAATTCACGGAACAACAGTAAATGTGACCACACGTGAAGTATGCTTATTTTTTCACGTATCAGGGAAACTTGAGCATGACGGTCTTACCTTAAATATTTCTTAAATGATATGCAATTGACCCCTCGCCGGGAGTTTGATCTGACAATCATAACGTCGAATCTGCCATTTTGTCCAACAAACAAACTGACAGGAGAGTAGATTAACGTTGGTGGACGTGAACTTAAAAAATGGTGTTTATTGATGTCTTTCCGTGGTTGAAACAAGATTCCTTCTGTTCATTCATGTTTATTTTGTGCTATAACTAGTAAAGAGGAAGAGATGATCGGTTCACCTGCCACTTGAACTGAGGCGCTACAGCGATTTTTCACCACACATTAAAGAGCCACAAAACAGTATTTATTGTTTGAATTTCTTAAAAAAATTACAAAATGTGAAAGCTGAGACTTTTTTTTTCATACCAAAAGTAACCTGCTCTGTCTTGTCGGTCGGCGCGTTGCCAGTGTCCTCTTTGCTCTGCGATGTATTTTTCACTGCGTGAGAACACGATGTGTGCCGTGAGAGTGCCATGGCCTGTCGGACATAGCAACAGTAACTAGGGGGGCGTGTCTTTGCGAAGGGTCAATTGAAATCAACATAACATTTGTTGATGCATTCAGAAAAGTTGGCTTTTATATAAAAGATTTCTTGCATCCATTTTAAGTGTTTTTTGTGTCAGTTCATGAAGTCTCATCACTGCTGTAAGTTCATTTGAACATTCATTGGTGCCAATTCCAACTGATGCAGTGATCGCCCCAAACTGATAAAGCAGTCAGCACACATTTCTGTCTGCGGTGGCCTACTTTTATGTTTCAGAATTGATTTTGAATTCCTTTGACATGATTTATAGAGTCTTGACAGGTTCTGCACAGCCAAGCATGGAACAAATGGACTGATTGTAAAAGCCTGGATTGTAAAAAACAAGAAAACAAAGGACTGAATTATGCTGTAAGCAGTTATTGACATAACAGCACAAACTATATTTTGATCTATGGTAATGCAGCAGTATTTTATCATCCCCCAATGCAACAGCCTTTGCAGCGTCAATTACAACACTGTGCAACGCCTCCAAAGGTCAGCACTGCCAATGGTGTGAAGTTAATAGGTTCAATGTGCTACAGACCCTTCCTTGTTTCCTTCTGTGAGCTGGATCTGCTGTCCTGTTTCTGATGAGTCACCCACACTGCAGTGTGTAGGAACAGGCCACAGGGTGAGGCACATGTAACAGCAACTGCTTTTGGAAAGAAAAAAAGTTGGAATTTTGTGAAATGTGTTTGTATGAAAGAATATGACAAATAAGATCTCTTTAATACTTAAGTTTATTAGGCAGCAGCAAGACAGCAAATTTACAGAATAATGACAGAAGCTTCAAATTTGACAGAATTTAAGCGATCTTTGAATCTCATTCTAGATTTCTTATATTCAAACACCAAATGCCCAGCTTTTTTTTCTGCAAAAAAGGCCTCAGTACTCTTAAAAAAAAAAAACTGAGTACAAAATTTATACTTGAACAAAACACTAATCCATTTAGTCTCCCAAACTAGTAAAGAACAAACTCTGAGTGATACAATGTTCTTCTGTGTCTTTACAGAATGTTTTAAGGTTCAAAGTAGCATGTAGTACATGTGAAATCAAACAGGTGTACATAAACATACAATGATAACGTAAGGGCATACATTCTATAAAAAACCCTGGAGAAGAATTCATTTTACCGCACCATGCGCTCACGCTGAGGAGAAAGCACAGTGTTGGCCTACATGTTGTTTACAACCTGAGTCTCTCATATCTAATTATCAAATAGGAAACTTCATCTTCTGCATCTGTGGGAGGACAGCAGTCTCTTCATGCATCAGAGCGCCGTCTCCCTCCCAGCCTAGCCCAATATTGACTCAAATGTGAATTTCAGAGCAAAACAGTGAAACGCTTGACAAGACCACTTTCAATTTCACAGAAACGGCATTCGAAATCCACAGCAAAACAATCTACAATGTGGAAAAATGTCTTTACGTATAGCTGAGCACTAGCAACTGATGATGGATAGAAAGCAGTTTTTAATCATTTTGAAAGTGCAGTTCATAGCTCTATATAAGATTGATGCATTCTCTCATTTATAATGTCCTCAAACTGCTGGTAGTCATAAAGCATTTTAAGGAAGAGATCGATATTATTTGGTTTGTAACTTAAGCATTGCAGTCAATAATGTATTTAAGGGTAAACACGTCTGTCAGTTGCGTGAATGTGTGTATTTTCATGTCTGAAACTAGAGGCAGAAGAATCTTTAAAGTGTTTATAAATTATTTTCTATTAAGCGTAGGTTCAGTCTCAAATTAAAATGCAAATTACCTCCAGAATGAAGCAATAATATGGCAGATAAGACCCAATTCACATATTTTATTGTAAGTGCTTCAAATCCAAACAAAAATGTTTCTTTCATTCAAATAACAAGTATTTCGTGAAGTTAAAATCTTATTGTCTTTATTCCATTCAAATTCTCTTGATTGACACCATTCAGAACTGTTTTTGTAATCTTTCTTTCTGTATTAAAAAAATAAAATTAAAAAAATTATATAACAACTATGATGCTTCTATTTCCAGAGAAAGTTCAAACAATAGTTCATCCGAAAATGAAAATTCTGTCATAATTTACTCATCCTAAAATTATGTAGTTTTACACACACACACACACACACACACACACACACGCATACACATACAAAATATTTTTTGCAGAATGTTCAGGTTGCTCATTTCCATACAGTTAACCATAAATGTTCTGTACTTTAATGCAAAAAAAAAAAAAAACCCTGACAGTAACGTTATAAAATTCTCATTAAGTCTCTGGGATTACAAATGTAAGAATCTGTCTTAGATCTGCTGATCCTACATCCTGACAGACCATCACATGAAAAATTAAGGTGAAGTACATTGTATTTAGCATTTAAGGTAAATATGATGGCATCAGACAAATGATTCACTCAAGCAAAGTTAGTAGCAAGAAGTTCCTGCCAGTTCCTCTGCTCTCCTCCTCTTCATTGTAAGTCAAATGAGCCTGATTACTGAGTCTCTCACATTTTGTCTGTAATGGCTCTTGGTGCCTCTGCCCTAGACTTTGAATAGTTATGCTAAATGGATTAGGACTGGTGAAATGCGGCAGGTTACTATACCTGAATACTTCATATACATGCTTTGTTTAAGGTTGTCTCCCATATGCTTTGTCTCCATTCCTAAGCACTGCCCCCTAAATGTATATAAACTGCTCTCCTCCTCTTCATTGTAAGTCAAATGAGCCTGATTACTGAGTCTCTCACATTTTGTCTGTAATGGCTCTTGGTGCCTCTGCCCTAGACTTTGAATAGTTATGCTAAATGGATTAGGACTGGTGAAATGCGGCAGGTTACTATACCTGAATACTTCATATACATGCTTTGTTTAAGGTTGTCTCCCAGATGCTTTGTCTCCATTCCTAAGCACTGCCCCTAAATGTATATAAACTATAATGTCTCACTGCCTTAGTTAGACTTTTGATGACTGCAGCGCCACGCAGCGCGTTCTCAATAAAGAGTCCTGCTGAAGATACCCAAGAGTCTCCTGGTCTTCGCTTCTGAGTTTCCAACAGTTTTGGTGCCATGACCCGGATAGAGCTTCTCACCTGACATTGTTCCAGACTGAATTCCAGACCTTTTTTCAGCTCAACAACAATTTGGTGAGTGTTGCTCTATCCAAAGAACCACTACAGACCAGTACATGTTATCCTCTGCGCCGTCAGAGAAATGTTAACAAACAACTGCAGGGTTTGGTTTACAGACTAGTTATCCTCATCTTTGCCAGGGAAGAAAGTTCATCCACTGTTCAGTCAGAGAAGGTTAACAGCAGTTACAGTGTGTGTTAACATATTGGTTATCCTCTGCTTTGCCTGGGAAGGTTGAATATATTATGACGTGTATTAACTAGCTTATCCTCTGCTTTGTCAGAGAGGTTAATGGTGTATCCTCTGCTTTGCCAGGGAAAGTTAACCGTTTTTATGTGTTAACAAGTGTATCCTCTGCTTGCCAGGGAAGTGTTAGAAGTGTCCTGTTGTGTCAGAAAGACTTTACAAAATGTTGAGAAGGAATGCTAAGCTGATTACAACAACTGAGAAAGGTGGACTAGCTACTCCTTCATGGACAGACAGTGAGTTCAAATCATTGTTAGGAGAGCACATGGACTCAATAGTGACAGTCAGTCAGATTGGATTTGATAAAGAAATTTGGTATTGATCCAGAAAAAGTATGGTCAATTGAAGAATTTAAAAAGATACTTGGAGCATGTATCAGAAAGAAAAACATAAAAGGCATTGTCTGCTGCCACAGAGAGTTTAGTTTAGCAATAGCACATGAACAAGTTCAGTGTATCGCTAAGTTAAAAGAACAAAACAAACAGCTGCACACTCGAGTGTGCAACCAAACCAAAAGTGATTTAAACAACCAACAGTCAGATGAAAGTTATTCTGACTTGCATTCTTCATGTAGACAAGAGGACAATTGCAATACTGGAAGGATGGAGAAAGATATAAATGCATTTGAAGTGTGTGGAGCAAGACAAAGGGCTCAGAGTAGGGTAGAAGGGGTTGAAATGGTTCCATCTGCAGCCCCCATACTCCAGTCACAAGCAGTCCATACAGCTCTAGGTCCTGAGGCCATAGAAAGACTTGCTGAGAGTTTGTCATCAATGCATGGAAATGTATCTCAATTCAGGAGAGAGTTGTCTAAGAAGATGCGGCTCTATGATATGTCTCTAGCTGAAGTCACCCAGCTAACATCCCAAATCTTGACAGAGACTGAATTCAGTGATTTTGAAAGTGCTGTAAATAATTCTGAGTTTCAACATGCCAGCAAAGATGAATTGAGAGAGGGAGTTCTGAGAGAGTTAAAGAACATTGTTGAACCAAAAGTGGACTGGTCAAAGTTCTGTTGTGTACAGAAGAAGGATGAAACTGTATATATGAAACCGCTTTGGAAGCTGATGCAGGACGGGGACAAGGAAGGCCGGATCAGGCAGTTCAGGAGGCCATGGCGGAGCAGGGAGCTCTGAACATGTGACACCTACTGCCATGTGAACATGTTTGTGCTGTGTGACATTGTGGCTGTGTGTACTGCATCTTGCTCTGTTGAGTGACTGTTAATGTTGACTTGGATTTGTCAACACTAAGTATACCTTATTGACTTGTAAAAGAACGGCCTTGCTGGTGAGAATGGTCATGGTAAGAAATATCTTATCCAGCTGTACGAATTGTGTTGTATTGAGAAGGCGAGACCAGATAATGCAATAGCGGTAAATAATACACTATGAAACAATTTTCAATAATTTTGTTTCGCTTCTATTTTTAATGTTTTTTTTTTGTGTGTGAAGTTTGACATGCTGAATACAAAAATCACATTACTTTTTGTGTATCATTAACAATGCTTATGAAAACTAAAAATGCATAAAAATGTCATGGTGCATGCATAATACTGAGCTAACAACAACAGTTTAACAAACATTTAGCAGAAGTGAGTTGCCAGACTAGTCCCACAATGTTCTGGAATGTTCCAGAAAGCACTAGAATATTACAGGATGTTCCAGAAACTTCTGGAATGTTCCCATCCTTGCAATATATATATATACTGTATATATATATATATATATATATATATATATATATATATATCTG
>NW_015667268.1:906025-909404 GCF_001515625.1 Sinocyclocheilus rhinocerous
GGTAAACTCTGACTAAATTTGACGTGACTTTACATGTAATAATAAAGGCTTTATAATGTCTAAATGTAAATACAAAAGTAAAACCTGAAAAAAGAAGCATAATAGTGAATAGAATGAGCAAATGAGTGGTCCTCTGCTATAATTGCAATTTCAGGGATTTTACCATATAAATATAGTGTTTTTGATCTTTATAACTATTATAGTGCAATTTTTTTGCTCGATCGCCATAAAATTTTGGATGCTTGTTTAAAATCATATAATGCATGACTTTACACAGTTTTCTGAAGTTTTGAGTTTTCTTTTAGGATTTATAGGCTTCTGGGTACACTCGTTTAAGACAATATTTTTTTAATGACCCTGTTATAGCTGTCCAAATGCACAGTCAACTTTTTTTTTGGACAATTATTGACGCGGAGAGTCCAGAGAATTGTACTGTATGTGGTTTTATTGAGGTTGAGTTAAAAACCTAGGACTAATTTGCAAAAAAAAAGTCATATATATATGAGACTTAATTTGATTGACAGGAGTGGCCCTAGAAGCAAAGTTGTTCAGAATGAGGAACTCTATCATATGACATGAAGATCAAGTTTATGTGTAACATTGTGTAATATATATATATTTTTTTTTTGCAATTTCAGGTCATTTAACAGAAATATTGTGTTTTTACCTTTTTAATTGTTATAGCGCCACATGTGGCCCGATCTACATGAAACTTTGCATGCTTGTTTAGAATCATCTGTCGCATGTGGTCATCTAGTTTTATGAAGTTTTGAGTTTTCGTTTAAGATTTATATGCTCTTGGGTATATTTGGCCATGCCCACTTTTTAAACGACCCTGTTATAACTAACCAAAGGGTAAAGTTCAACTTTTTTTTTTTTGTATAATTATTAACCTAGAGAGTCCAGATAATTGTACTGCAGTGGTTTCTTTCAAATTTTTCACAGACCTTTTGGGTTGTGAGTCAAACAGGCCCACCGAGTTCCTTTCCGATCAGCCTCCGTTAACCCATTTAATAGGGGCTCAAACTTCATAGGCAGATGGTGGCCATTTTTTTTTTAGATGCATATATTCTCATAGACAGCCATGGCAGTTTGGACACAGACACTGCACATGAATTTTCGAATCAATCAGACTAGCGTATGCGTAAGTATAGTCATTTTTATGTTTTTATCCTCTTAACAATTTTTCTCATGTGACCTCAGACTGAAGACTTACATATGCGTGTCGAGTTTGGTTTAAATATCTCATTCTGTTCAAAAGTTATAGCCTTTTTTGGAAAAGTGGCCCCGCCTCTTTCAAACGTTTTGGCATTCCTTTGCGACGTTGAGTCGAAAACTCAAGTTTTTTTTTTTGCTAATTATTGATATTCACTCTCCTGAGAATTTTTATGCGCTGGTTTGGTTCCGATCATCACATGTGTTTTGTTCATCTTGAGCCAATGATTCCCATGATATAAGACACTTCAGTGTGTGACAAGCGCTTTAGGAGTTATGAGCGATTTCGTACCTTTGAGTGTTTCATAATTAATGATTCTAGTTCTAAAATTTACCTGACCTGAATATTTATTAAAATACAGATGCTACACGAAATTAAATAGTACATTAATAATTAGCACTACATAATTACAAAATAACCATTAAAAAAAAAAACATTTAAGTGAAACAATTTTTGTTACATTTGATATTGATATACAGATTTTTGAAGGGATGACAGGATGCTTTTAGTAAAGTCAAGAGCAGAGGGAACTAGACTCATTGAGAAGGTGTCACTATTTCGCAATGGTTTCGTATGGTCACATGCGTATCACGGCACACACTAGTATGATTGTCATTACACCTTTTGGGGACAAAAAACATAAAATTAAATATGGATTTGCATTAAAACAATTTGCACTCAGAAACTGCCAGTAAATTTCAAGTAACATTTACTCAAAAATTAAATGTTACATTTTTAAGTAGTAGACTGCAACAGCATTTTCTGACTGAAACATTTTTTAATATTAAATTATTATTATTATTTTTTTTATATATAGTGTAGGCTACAATGTAAAGCAATTGAGACTACTCAATTGAGATCTAGACCAAACTGTAAACCCAAGATCGAGGCCAAGACCTATCAATCCAGCAACCAGACTGTACACTGACTGAACTAAAACAGTGAACGCATTGAATTTTCGACAGCATTTGTTTCACTGACACTCAGGTTATCAGGTTTCACCTTATTTTCAATGTTTCCAATTTATTTTTTAGCATTGGGGGAAAAGAAAAAAAATCTACATACAACCCCAATTCCAGAAAAGTTGGGATATTTTGCTAAATGCAATAAAATCAATAATCTGTGATTTGTTAATTTTCTTTAACTTTTATTTAAAAGTTAGAAAAGATTTCCAATGTTTTCACTGACCAACTTAAATGTATTTTGTAAATATAAACAAATTTTGATTTTGATGGCTGCAACACACTCCAAAAAAGTTGAGACAGAGGCAAAATAAAAGTGAAAAGATTATAGAATATCCATATTAAACTGTTTTGAAACAGTTCACAGTAAGCAGGTGAATTGGTAATAGGTGAGGGTGTCATGTTGGGGTATAAAAGGAGCATCTCAGTCTTTGCAAGCAAAGCTGGATCATGGCTCATCATTCTGTGCCAAATTTCATGAGAGAAGTGTCAAACAAATCAAAAATCAAATTTCTCAATGCAAAATCGCAAAGAATGTAGGTCTTTCACCAACTACCATACATAATATTGTGAAAAGTTTCAGGGAATCCAGAGAAATCTGTGCAGGGCAAGGTAGGAAACCTCAGGTGAATGTGCAAGACCTTTGAGCCCTCAGATGGCATTGCGTAAGAAACCATCATGCTGCGGTGTTAAATATAGCCACATGGGCTCAGGAGTACTTCAGAAAACCACTGTCACATAACACAGTCTGCCACTGCATCAATAAATGCAACTTGAATCTCTGTTACTCTAGGAGAAAACCATACATCAATTCTATGCATTTATGCCGCAGGGTTTTCTGGGCCCGAGCTCATCACAGATAGACAAAAAGACAGTGGAAATGTGTGCTGTGGTCAGATGAGTCCACATTTCAACTTGTTTCTGGGAAAAATGGACGTCGAGTTCTCAGTCCCAAAGATCAAAGGGACCATCCAGACTTTCATCAGTGACAGATGCAAAAGCAAACGTCTGTCATGGTATATGGGTGCAGAAACACAAACAGCATGGGTGACTGGCATGTGTGCGAAGGTACCATTGACATGGAGGCTTATAATGGAATTGTACAGAGACATATACTGCCATCTAGATGACGTCTTTCATGGGAAGTCCATGGTTATTAGATCAAGACAATGCAGGTCTCATTCTGCATGTGCTACAACAG
>NW_015667268.1:909609-923991 GCF_001515625.1 Sinocyclocheilus rhinocerous
AAACCATCATGCTGCGGTGTTAAATATAGCCACATGGGCTCAGGAGTACTTCAGAAAACCACTGTCACATAACACAGTCTGCCACTGCATCAATAAATGCAACTTGAATCTCTGTTACTCTAGGAGAAAATTCATACATCAATTCTATGCATTTATGCCGCAGGGTTTTCTGGGCCCGAACTCATCACAGATAGACAAAAAGACAGTGGAAATGTGTGCTGTGGTCAGATGAGTCCACATTTCAACTTGTTTCTGGGAAAAATGGACGTCGAGTTCTCAGTCCCAAAGATCAAAGGGACCATCCAGACTTTCATCAGTGACAGATGCAAAAGCAAACGTCTGTCATGGTATATGGGTGCAGAAACGCAAACAGCATGGGTGACTGGCATGTGTGCGAAGGTACCACTGACATGGAGGCTTATAATGGAATTGTACAGAGACATATACTGCCATCTAGATGACGTCTTTCATGGGAAGTCCATGGTTATTAGATCAAGACAATGCAGGTCTCATTCTGCATGTGCTACAACAGTGTGGTTTCGTAGACACAGAGTGAACGTGCTTGATCAGTCCAGATCTGTCTCCTATTGAAAATGTATGACCAGTCATGAAAAGGAGAATCAGACAACGACGATCACAGACTGCTGAGCATCTGAAGTCTTGTATCAAGCAAGATTGGACAAATATTTTGCTTGCAAAACTTTAACAATTAGTATCCTCTATTCCCAAACAATTACACATTGTAATTAAAAGGAAAGTTGATGTAACACAATGGTAAACATGTCTCTGTCCCAACTTTTTTGGAGTGATGGAGCCATCAAAATCAAAATGTGTTAATATTTACAAAATTAAATTAAGTTGGTGGGTGAAAACATTGACAATGTTTTCTTTGTACTTTAGTCCATTAAATAAAGGTTAAAGAGAATGAACAAATAAGATAAAAGTCCCAACTTTTTTGGAATTGGTGTTGTAAATGATAGTGAAAGCTATCAATATAAATGAAACATAACAAAAAAAAAAGTAGATTAATTTTTGACTAATATGGGTTTTTCAGAAGCGGATTTATAAACTATTGCACTTGGATTAGCCCTCCAACACAATCCTGAATATTTGGTTACAGCCTTGGTATAATGCAGTAAGTACCATGGTATTACCATTTGATACCATAATGGTAACACCACATCAGTGATTTACATGGTATAATCCTGTATGAGCATATGCTTAAAAAAAAAAAACTATTGCTATTACTATCTTTGAGACTGCTGCATACACTGTTTTAAATTTTACACAAATGTTCAGAAGCCAACAAATTCATAATCTGATTGTATCCTCTTCTAACAAACTTCTTATCTAAGTTATTGAATTTCTGAATGCAAAGTTGTCCAATGTGACCAAAGAAACTGCTGAAGAAGAGCCGCTTTGATTTCGTTTAACCATGAGAAGTAAAAAATAACACTTATCTCGGTGCGGAGGCTCTCTGGAATATTCAGGCCATGTCCACACGTACATGGGTATTTTTATAAACTGAGTTTTTCCTTCTTCCGTTTAAAAAAAAATCTCTGTCGACATGAAAACGCAAACGCATACTATGAAGCACTGTCAAGAGCATGCCAAACCAACAGGTGGCGAAATAATCTCAGCCGTAAAGCCATGTTGGCCAATCAGAAGCCTGAAAAAGTCTCCAGTAGGCGGAGATAACAGCGCAGGCGCCGACGTCACAAGCCAAAAACTCCAGTTTCGCTGTCTACACAATATCACTGCAACCGAAGTTTTTGAAAATCTTCACCCTGGCAGGCGTTTTCAAAAATGTTCGGTTTCAGTGAACTGGTGCTGCGTTTACGTGTGGACGAATGGTCTAACCGCGTAGAAAAAGCTGCAGTTTTAAAAATAACCGCGTTCGTGTGGACAGGGCCTCAGACTCCTCCACTCCCCTGCGTCACTCCTCTCAGGTTGCTTGCTGTTACAGCACACGAGTTCATGAGCTCTGCTTGAATTGAATAGATAACAGCCTGATCTCAGATTTGAGCGCATGCATATTTCCGTGTATTGAGAGACACGTGTGCCAGAAAAAAAAGAGATATTATCGATAAAGCTGTGTATATGTGAAGCTGTGGCAGAGGGGTGCCTCGAGTTTTGCCGCTGCTCTTTCTCACGGCTTCTCCTTTTGACTCACCTCTCCCTGATACCTCCATTACCATTTTTGAAGCTCTGACCTTTAGCTCCCATCAAAAAAGAGAAAGACAGCATAATCTCCAACCTCGCCATCCTCCCAAGGATGATTAGCAATGCACCATGGGACGTAATTGGTGATAGTGGCCATTTAATGGTCGCATGCATAGCAATGAGCGAGCAGACAGGCAGAGTCTGAGCACATGTGTGAATGTAGGTCAGTGCAGGCCCTTAGGCTGCTGTTCACATCTGGGTTTGCCTCTTTAAGACTTGTATGCTAGTGTGTTCTATGTGCAGTGTCTACAATAAATAAAACAAAGCCAGACTTGGTATTCTATAAGGTGAAATCTTGGATTAAGCACAGTTTTGAGGGCCAAAAAAATCCCCTTTTGAAATGATCTGCATTATTTTGTGATCAAAATACAATCCTGTATTCATCTGCAGTCTCTGATTGCATCTGCTTGGGCTGCATAGAAAATGTTGATTATTCATAATACATGTTAGTTTCAACAAAATCTCATGACATTTTGCATTTTTGCAAAATTGCATTATTTCTCAACCATTTTGCATTTTTGTGCCTGAAGAATGTTAAAAAGGGTAAAATCCCATACATCATATTCATATTTCAAGGAGAGACTAGAGCCGTCTTTAGGGTCAGGAATTATCAAGGCTTGAGGGTGGACACTTTTGACTTAGGTAGTAAGTAAACACCTTAGCAATCACCCCAAGAACCCTGGAAACCATGTTGCAACGCCTTAGTAACCACCCACAACAAGCACCACTCACATTTTCTTCAGAAAATCTAGATTTACTTATCCTTTTTTATCATGTCTGGCAGATTGATGCTGCCTTCACATGCTGTGTTCAGAATTATCAGAAATACGAGTTTCCTAGTTGGAAATTGGACATGAATGGCCTCTCCAGTCATGTTTACAACTGGGAAACTCTGGGATAATTTTGATACCCAAGTTTCCAAGTTTTTGCGGGCCATAAACAGGGCGGATGGGAGAAACACAGCTGTAATACTATAAATTGTTCTTTGTTTTTTTTCCCACAACATTTACATTGCTTTTTTTTGCCGTTACAGTCATTCATATATTTATATAAATAATAATCTGATGCATATCTTTACTAAGATTTTCCCAAGAAACGGGCAAGAATGAACTCGTGAACACATGACAAACTCGTGATTACAACTTCTGAAAACTGAAATTTCCAATGTTTTCATGCAGAAAACAAGATAATTCTAAATTATTTTTAAAAAAGAAAGAAAGAAAGAAAGACCCCAGAGGGTTAATTCTGAACGACTTACAGACTCATGTAAGTTTGGGACATTTTTAGATGACACACTTGCAGTGGAAGCTTATCACAGACAGTCCTATCAGACAAAGATATGACTTATATGAAAGCCTGTTATGCTGCCCTTGCTCTGGAATTAACACACTGCATGTAACTGCACATGAAATTGGAATACATTAAATGTAGTATAAAAGAAAAGCACTGTGGGATGTGGAAGATTCTACACTGGTGCCACAAATAAACACATGCTTACAATGTGGTGGAGGTAACCAGTATCAGCCAGCTAAATGAATGTTAATACAGCAATAAGAAATGCTGTAGCTGGGGTTAAACAAGACATTTGCTTGTAGGAGTATGTAGGAGTTAAATGGTACACAGGCAGGCTCAGTATGTGACAGATTGTATACGTGAGGGAAAATGCACAGGGGACAGTGAGCTGTTTACTCTGTATTCAGCCCCAGATAAGGCTGATGATATCTGCATTGATCTACAGATGAATGGAAAGGAAGTTACTATATGGGTAGACACAGGAGCTTCCCTGCTTTTGGTCCCTGAATATATACAAAGACATACTGAGAGACTCAAAAGCCACATCAATTCACCTCACATCATATGCTGGGAACTAAATCCCAGTATTGGGTGAACTCCAGGTCCCAGTGAAGTACAAAGGACAGTGGACACTTCCATTGATTGGAGTGAAATGGGAAGCCAGTGGGAAATTCATCCCTCTCTGAAATAATAGACACACACAAAGAGCTGTTTAGAGATGGATATGAAAGGATCTGTGGCTCTAAATTCCCAAATGCTTGACACAGTAGAGGAGGTGGCTCATCTAGTAGAGAACAGTGGTGTTTCTCAGGTTGAGAGAAATGTCAGGAGAGAGCGGGATTGGACTTTAGATTTCCAGATCGGTTAAATTGCTATTTTAAAAGTATTTGTCAAGCATTTGTAGCCAACCTCAGAGGCCTGTTGCTTCCTCTTCATCAACTTAATTGCAAAGTGATGCTAAATGGATTTGCTCAGTACAATGTAACGTGCATTCACTGCTCTTTACAGCACTGAATTAACAAGGACTTTATTTGTCTTTTCTGACACTGACTTGAAATAATTTTTTTTTTAAAGCAAAAACATATTTCTATAAATTTGTCGATTTATTATAGTTAGTAAGTACAGAAGAATCTTTTGACGGTTATTCACTTTCTTCAACTCAGTATTTAGTACATGCACCTTGGGCACCATTTCAAGCCTACAATCTGTGTTGGTCTCTATCAGCTTTGCACATCGAGCCAATGCAATTTTTCCTCCATTCTTCTTTGCAGAATTCAAGCTCGGTCAGTTTGCATGCAGATTTTGAGTGGTCAGCCTTGTCTAAAGTCTGTCAATAAATTCCCAGTTGGATTGAGATCTGGACTCTACTTGGCCACACCAAGACATTAACACTGTTGTTGTAAGCCATTACTGCAGAACATTGGCTTCATATCTGAGGTCATTGTCTTGCTTGACAACAAATGTTCTCCTAGCTCATTGTGTCTTACGGACTCCATCTGGTTTCCTCCAGGATTTCCTTGTTAATTGCTGCATCTTTTGTACCCTCTACACTCTTTCAGGACCTGCTGCAGAGAAGCATCCCAACGGCCTGATGTTGCCACCACAATGCTTCACGGTAGAGATCTTGAGTTTCTGGTGATACGTTTGTCAAACAAGCTCAGTTTTGGCTCATCAGACCATAGAACCTTCATAATAATAATAATAATAATAATTTATGCATTTAGCAGACGCTTTTATCCAAAGCGACTTACAGTGCATTCAGGCTATACATTTTTTACCAGTATGTATTCTGGCTTCAGAATCTCTGCTGGAACTGCAGTCGAGATGTTATAGGACATTTTTAACAGTGGATTTATCTTTGCCATACTCCCATAAAGATGGTGAAGCGGCTGGTGAAGCAGCCAGAATCTCTACAGTCTCAGCCACCCAAGTTTGCAAATTGTAATTGGTAACTTCTCTGTCTTGCTCAGTCACCCAGTTTTGACAATGGCCTGATAGATTTACAGTGGTGCTACGCTCTTTCAGCTTTTTAATTATTGATATAACTGTACCCAAGGGATATTCAGTGACTTGGAAATCTTCTTATATCCATCCCCTCCCTATGCATTTCAATTACTTTTGTTCAAATGTGTTTGGGGTGTGGTTTTTTTCATGGTATCAGTTCTGCCATAATATTGACTCACCAGACATTAGACCTTCTAAATAGAGATGTATTTACAGTATACTACATATGTATACCACATATCATACACACACATGATACACATTTAACTATTTAAATGATTTGCAAAACCCCTGGCTGCACTAGCAATGCTTTTATAGTTATATATATATTTACAGTGTATTCTGACTTACTTTGTAGAGAGCATTTTTTTCTTTGATATAAAATATTTTTCTGTTGATCCATTGAATGAATGTATAAATAAATAAGCATGAAGTAGTCTGGTGGTGAAGACTTTTTAGGTACTGTGATGAAGCATTTGAAACATAAAATCAAAGCTAAGTGCTTTGCCCAAACTTATTAAAAAGACAATTATATAGAGTAGGAACAGTTTGGTTTCACAAACTTTGCATTACAATTTTGTTAGCTTTTCATTATGAGAGAGAACACAGAATATTAGATCATGTGGGATTATGTCAAAGAAATCTTTCTGAAAGACCAAATCTCAACTGACCAGGGCAGTGTTTTAGAGTGATGGTGGCACGTATGTTAGGAGGTACAGTGTTATCAGGGCTATAGAAGGTTCAGACCAGGGCCATCAGATTCTTCTGTTGGTCTGGGCTTGACTACCATATTAATCTACACCTAAAATAACTGCAACACATGTAAATTAATAACCAACAAGTCTTGTGGTGTACCTCTTTATCTCTAGTCCTGGACCAAATGGGAAGCTGGAAACACATTCATGATAACTCTGAAACATACAAACCGTGTTTTCTGTGTGGCACATCTGTTCCTTTCCTGTCACTTGGGAAGCAGGTGGTGCACCTGAAGGATTTGAAGGATAAAGGCCTTCTGATATCTAAACTCAACTCCACAGTGCCTTAAATTTATTTGCTTACAAGTCAAAAAATTTCAACTTTTTCTGCACCTCAGTAATTTTAGTCACTAAAAGCCTGGTCTGTTTATTGTAAAGGTTTGTCTGGTTAGAGAAATAAAATGTGATATAAAAAAATAGTTAGGGAGAACTTATTACAGTGGCAAACCTCTTCATGGTAGATATGGAAGATCTTTTGGGCTGGTGGCAAAATAACAGTGGCGCTTTGCCATTACTTTTAAGTCTGTATACTGAGCATCCCTGCAACTAGCAGCAACAGTACAAGGAACTTCAATATAGCTGGACTGACTTTTAATCAGAGAAGGACAGCGCTGAAACCATCAACTACTGATACAGTTGTCCTTCCACACAACTCATTTTACCATGGTTTTATTATAGTAAAAGTGTAGTAACCATGTTTTCTGGTGGATTGATTACCATTTGTATAACCACAATTTTACTTAAAATGAATCATTACCATGATTAAACTATGGTTAGTGTAGCAAAACAATGGCTAATTTGTGGCTACCATGGTTTACTACAATAACCATGTTTTTTTTATTATTATTATTATTTGGTAATAATGACTACCAGCAACTGTTTGGTTACCAACATTCTTAAAAAAAATGTATATTCTTTTCAATAGAAAAAAAATTGCATACATGTCTGAAACAACATGAGCTTGAGTAAATTATGACAAAATTTAAATTTTTGAGTGAAGTATCCCTTTAAATTTAGACCATCTTGTCTTGTATGTTTCTTTCACTGAGTAGCTGAAGGTCTTGGAATGAGCCCAGTGTTCCCTATGTGCTCTTATGTTGTTTTCCTCTGATGTCTAAGACGTCTTGGGCAAATATTATTTGGTAATAATGACTACCAGCAACTGTTTGGTTACCAACATTCTTAAAAAAATATGTATATTCTTTTCAATAGAAAAAAAATCGCATACATGTCTGAAACAACATGAGCTTGAGTAAATTATGACAAAATTTAAATTTTTGAGTGAAGTATCCCTTTAAATTTAGACCATCTTGTCTTGTATGTTTCTTTCACTGAGTAGCTGAAGGTCTTGGAATGAGCCCAGTGTTCCCTATGTGCTCTTATGTTGTTTTCCTCTGATGTCTAAGACGTCTTGGGCAAATGACTGTCATTGAGCGAAGTGTACAGGAGAGCTTTCAAAGGTGAATCTTTTTTCTCTGGGCTGTCATCTGATATAAATCTCTCCGGCCATCTGACACATCTGAGGTCCCTTGAGAGCTTGGCAACCACAGGTTTCCCTCATCCTCAAGAAATAGGAGGAAGGAGTCTTAAGATACAATAGAGCACCACTAATCCCAACTCACAATATTCCAAGAAAAGTTATAAAAAATGTATGAGTGTGACTTGAGATACACTTCCTTAAAATAATATTAACTGTATAACATTTTATACATTACTAACATAATACTTCAGAGATTGTTCTGCAACCCTGGAAGTAAAAGAATCAAATTATTCACTGTAATTTCATGTTCAGAAGATGCATAGCCAGAGCAAATAATGGTTTTTGGATTTAGTTACAGGGAGGAAAGTCTGAACGTTTAGAGTGCAATTGAGTTAAGAGAGAAATATCAACTGCTGGAATGCTGGAGGCAATTCTTGTTTGCTCTGGATTGGGTCATTACATAAGTGACTAGAACAACTTTGGTTGCAAGCCAACATATAATCTGTGCCATTCATTACACAAGCCATATGGTCAACAGCGTCTAAACGCCATTTCCAGTTAGTCTCCTCGGGAGGTGCTGGAAGGCATGCTGACATTTACACTAAGATCTGTGGTCTGGCCTTGGCCTGTCACTGTTTCACTAAGCACTCAGGGCCTGGCTCACTGTAAACCATCACATGCTTTAAAATATACTTTGATAACTGAAAGCACCAGTATATCGACCAGAAGGCAAATCGATGCGTTTTTGTAAGAAAAATATCCATATTCAAAACGTAATAATCACTTTAATGTAGCTTGCGCCAACAGTTGTACACGGAAGCAGCTCTGGGCGGATTACGTATGGAGGTCGCCTTTGCGCATGCGCCGCTCAGAAGTGACGAAGGCGGAAGCGCAGGGGAGATATCAAAACAAAACAATGGTCAATTATTAGAAGTACAAAACGAGGATTTGTAAAGAAGAATGTAGGAGGATTTGGATATAAGCCAAGAGGAGACTGGTTTTTCTTTGCTAAAGTAAGGAAACTTTGCTTGCTTTGCTCCTGTTAGCAAACGTTTAAACAGCTTGAAAGATCAAAGACAATTTTTAATATAACTCCGACTGGATTCGTCTGAAAGAAGAAAGTCATATACACCTAGGACGACTTGAGGGTGAGTAATTTATGGGCTAATTTTCATTTTTGGGTGAACTAACCCTTTAATGGTGGCCCAAGATGGACCTGTCCTCTCTACATCAAATAGAGCCTTTTCAGAAGCCTGTGGCAATGAGCACAGTAAAGGCAGATGAAGACAGCAATGGACGCTGTAGAGGTGTCAACAAGCATGGAGTGTGAAGCTTCTCTTTCACCCATCCAGTTCCCTTCATAGCTCACAAATTATCCCTTGGCGAGCATTTCCCCTGAGAAAAACCCTGCTCTGAGCTTGATCTGGCATGGGACATCTCTTGAAAAAACACTTTTCTCTTTAAGACTGTAAGAGTGCCAATGCAATGACAACAGAACTGTGTCTGGGTTGGTGTCTGTTCATGCACAAAAAAATTGTTTAAAAAAGGACAGCAAGCTTTATTATTATTACTTTGAAATGCACACTTTTCATTCTACCCCCACCCCCTTCAGTGAGAAAATACCAACACTCAGGGAAAAAACAAAAAACAGACACTTTTCGAGGTTCTGGATATGCCAACTTGAAGAACAACAGTCAACAACATTTCCATGGCAACCATATTCAGAACTCACTGTTCCCTGTGATGCAGCAGGATTATAGAACACTGGCCACATTCACATCAGTTTAAAGATGGAGAAGCACCAGCAGCACTTACCCTGACCTATCAAGATGACACTTGACACTTTGATTGCCATTGCAGTTATTGCAGCACATTATTGATATTCATGTGGCAATACTTGATATATATATATATATATATATATATATATGCTCTCAGAAAAAAAAGGTACAAAGCAGTCATTGGTGAGATACCTTAGAACAAGGTATCAAGGTTAAAAGGCATATCTGTACCATTTTTACAGATTACATGTTAGAACTTTAAAAAGTACATTTATACAATGGGGCTGTTGAATGCTTGAATCTGATTGGCTGACAAATATTCTAAGGTGTGCTATTATTTTCAGGGAAACACACAGCTAAAGTAGTTCCAGGCAGGTCTTGACTGCATTACATGTTCATATCACGATTTTAGTTATTTCAAATGTCCTTACAGCTTATAGCAGCAAAAGAACCATAACCCACAACGACACTGACATTACGTTATTATGTACAGAAAGCCCATACTCTCTTTCTCCTGCTCTCTCTGCTCTCTTACAAAACGCACACACATACAGCACAAACCCACACTCGCACACACAGAAGCATACATGTGCACAGAAACGTGTTGTTAACACTACTCTGACAATTTTATCAGTAAAATAGTTGGTAACACTTTATAATAACTTTCATTTTAAATCATTAACAAACATTATATAATTATTATTCTTAATAGATCATTAGTTAATATATATATTCACATAGCTAGAAATATGAGATAATGTTCGCAAAAAATGTTCTGAAA
Source organism: Sinocyclocheilus rhinocerous (assembly GCF_001515625.1). Taxonomy (NCBI): domain Eukaryota; kingdom Metazoa; phylum Chordata; class Actinopteri; order Cypriniformes; family Cyprinidae; genus Sinocyclocheilus; species Sinocyclocheilus rhinocerous. The sequence continues at coordinate 919,927 of NW_015667268.1, forward strand.
GACCTGAATTTACCCTATTCACACATCTTGACTAATCATTTATTAATCATTTGTTCATGTTTTTGCAGTAGCCAATCTAAAGTTGAAACTATTCATCATTTGTAAATGTTTATAAACAATTACTAATCATTTAGTATATTTATGGGCATTGGACTAATGTAACAAGGTTTGTGTAAAGGGTGGCTGGTTAAGTTTAGCTAAATGCTTGCTAAAGAAATAACAGATTGTAATTTTGGTGCAAAAAAAATTTTTAATGCCTCATCACACATTAGTATACTACTCTTCAGTATATCATTCAACAGGATATTCCTTGAATCATAAACAAACAGGAGAAAACAAATAATATTTCAAAAGAAAATACTTGTTAATTTATCAAAACAATATAATATAAACAAATTGAACCGTATTCCCTTATAATAATCAAATTGACCCCTGTACACTGTTGACCCTTTAACCAACCCTTAAACCTACCCATACCACCAAACCTGTCCCTAAACTTACCCGTGTCACACCTCAATAACAGCAGAAGTGTTGAGCATTAACACAAGCTTTTATTCATTTTATAACATCTGTTAAAATCATTTGTAGATTTTCAATAAGCGCATGATCATATGGAATTGAAAGTTTAATGACATTTCTAAGCATTTGTTAAACATAATCTAATGTTTAATAAGTTTATTAGCAAACATTAACAAGCACATTATCTCCCGTTTCTAACTCTTTGAATATATATTAACTAATGATCGATTAAGCATTATATAATGTTTGTTAATGATTTATTAATGAAAGTTATTATAAAGTGTTACCAAATAGTTTAGCAACGTAAAAGTTACATGACATTTCTCACTAGCGAGGTAATAATGGCACTGTTATTAGGGCAGATTAATTTATGGTTTCGCTAATAGAAGAGACGCTGCTGCCGATCACAGGGATTAAAGTTCCGTCGCTACAACGGATTTCCGTCAGTTCATAAAGACAGTCACTTGATTCATTCCTGAATGATTCAGCTGTTCGAACGAATCATTTGAATTAATGATTCAGTTATAAAACCAGTGACTTGCCGCCAACCTGCTGGCGGATTTACTTTCATTTTTAGCGTATAATTTCAGTTATTTAAATCATATTTCTGTAGTCAATTTTTTTTTAAACATTAATCTCCACATTAATTTATTAATTTAATTGCACTCATGCTACCTCTGAGCCTCATTAAATGTCTGAAAATGTATCTACAAGCCACTTTTGTGTTCTTCTGTGCCACCTCTGTAGTACAAATGAATTTATTAATACTAATTTCATATGATTGGTAACTTGTTTGTCTTATATATAACTGCATTAGTCTGCTATCAACAACACAAAATGTAAATTTTGGAATTAGCAACAGAGGCATTGGATGAGATGCGCAAGAAAGTAAACCTACTGACAAGAGCGTTTTAAGGACAAAAACCTTACACATGTCTTAAAATGTTTTATCTGAACAATGCCTTGAATTGTGGTAGCCATAGTATAAGTAGAATAATTGACTCCAGACCGTTGAATTATTAGAAAATAATGCACACCCGAGGTGTCATTATATTCTAATAATTCAAAGCCCCCTTGTTAATTATTGCTTACATATACACTCCGGCCACCTTATTAGGTACACTTTAGTAGTACCGTTGTTGGACCCTCTTTTGCCTTCAGAAAATGCCTTAATTAGTCATGGGATAGATTCAACATGGTGGCAGAAAGATTCCTCAAAGATTTTGGTCCATATTGACATGATAGCATCATGCAGTTGCTGCAGATTTGTCAGTTGAACGTCCATGATGTTAATCTCCCGTTCCATCATATCCCAAAGGTGCTCTGTTGGACTGGGATCTGGTGACCGTGGAGGCCATTTGAATTTAGTGAACTCATTGTCATGTTCAAGAAACCAGTTTGAGATGATTTGAGCTTTGTGACATGGTGCGGTATCCTGTCGGAAGTAGTCATCACAAGATGTATACACTGTGGTGGGATGGATGTGATCAGCAACAATATTCAGGTAGGCTGTGACATTTTAACAATGCTCACTTGGTACTAAGGGGCCCACAATATGCAAGAAAATATCATTACGCCATTATAACATTACACCACCAGCAGCAGCCTGAACAATTAATACATGGCAGGATGGATCCATGCTTTCATGTTGTTTATGCCAAATTCTGACTCTACCATCCAAATGTCGCAGCAGAAATCAAGACTCATCAGACCAGACAATATTTTTCCAGGACAGGAGTGGCACCCAGTGTGTCTTCTGCTGCTGTAGCCCATCTGCTTCAGGGTTCAATGTGTTGTGTGTTTTTCAAGGACTCGTTCAAAATATAATGTATGTAATCAAATCAACATTTATTTATAAAGCACCTTAAAAACACACAGAGTGTGCCAAAGTGCTGTAAAATTAGATAAAACAAAATAAAATACAAATAGAGAGATAATAAAAATAAAGCAAGAGCAAAATAAAATACAATAAAAATAAACTAATATACAGTAAATGCATATAATCCGAACCAATAGTCCTCACAAAGCAAATCCAATACCTGAGAAAAACTTGATGTTGTAACAGAAACTATTGACTCTCTCTCTTTTCAATCACTTACGATACGATTGCTCCTTAACACTTCAAGAAGATTAAGGAAAACAGTCCAATACCGTGTTATAACGGGCATTCTCGCGCCTTGAAGAGAGCAACCCGGAAAATGGAGCGCAGCTGGAAGAAGACAAAACTAGAGGTATTTTGTATTGTATGGAGGGAAAGTACTTCTACTTACAGAAAAGCTCTAAAAACAGCTAGATCTGCTTAGTTTTCATCTCTTTTAGAAGAAAACAAACACAACCCCAGGCATTTATTCAATTTAATTAAATTCAAGTTTATTTGTATAGCGCTTTTTATGATACAAATCGTTGCAAAGCAACTTTACAGAAAATTACGTTTCTACAATATTTAATAGTAGCTTATCAGTGGTGACTGTCAGTTTATGTACATATGGCAGAAATGTATGGAAAAATCAATTAAACCATGCGATATAATTAAATCTAGCGTATGAATAAAATGATGAGTGGGCCCGGTGACGTTTTGCTTGATTCCAAAAGAGTTCATTAGGTCAGTAAACGCAAGTCCTAATGCATAATTTGTATTATCAACGTGAATGTTAAACGTCGATACGTGGGAAGCGGTCCTGACACGATGATCGTCGTCGCGGGCGATGTGCGGCGCACTGTCTTGGATCAGGCTCCTGAAGTCCCTCTTCAGTGTCTTCGTCTTCTGCAGCTTGGTGTCGTTAACCCCAACGTGACGCACGACCACTCCGGGGCTCTCGTCGCCCTTCAGGATCACGGGTATCTGTGCAGAAACATCGAGAACACGAGCACCAGGGAAACAGTGAGTGTGCACTTTACCTTCAGCTAACGTAGCACGGACGTGCTGGACAATGGTGTCTCCGACGATCACAGCGTCACATTCCGTCTCGCGGAGCGAAGCGGCTCCGGGTGGAGATCTCGAAGACCGGAGGCGGCGGAGGGGGAGAGGTCATTGACCGGGGCCTGGCTCACGTCTTCCACTGTGGGTGCACCCAGGGTCAGTGGAGTCCCGCCAATGCAGCTCGAACGTGTCCTCATCTGCACTCAAAGGTAGACACACATCAGGCATTAAAGCAAGTAACAGTGAGTAAAACAATGCTAACGTGTGTGAATACAGTATTAGCAATGTAAGCGAGATTAGCGGCAACCACGCTGGCGATGCTAACGGGCTGTAAGCTAATAGCGGACTCGGGAAATCAAAATGAAACTAGTGATAACAAGGCACTCTGATTGTTTTTGTTGTAGAATACGCTAGGGGATATATTCACACATTATAGAAACGAAAATTATGGTGTATAAAATTGATTTTAAGATAAAAAAAATAGACGATAAAGAATTAACTTGACGGAGCACAAACTCAAAACACACGGCAGCAACAAACAGGAAGTGACGTAACGTAAGCAGTGGGTGGAGTCCTGATAAAGTGCTTTTGCTTTCGCCTAGAAACACACAGCGTCTCCCTGGCAT
>NW_015667268.1:924783-929284 GCF_001515625.1 Sinocyclocheilus rhinocerous
TTTATGAACTTTACTTCCAAGATCGATACTATTAGAGATAAAATTAGAACCATGCAGCCGTCAGCTTCAGTATCGCATCAGATAGTCCACTATAGATCCCCTGAGGAACAATTCCACTCATTCTCTGCTATAGGAGAGGAAGAATTGTATAAACTTGTCAAATCATCAAAACCTATATCATGTATGTTAGACCCTATTCCATCTAAGCTACTAAAAGAGATTCTTCCAGAAGTCATATATCCTCTTCTGAATATTATTAATCCATCAATGTCATTAGGATATGTCCCAAACACTTTCAAACTGGCTGTTATTAAGCCTCTCATTAAAAAAAAAAGAAACACAACTTTATCCTAGAAAATTTGTTAATTACAGACCGATTTCAAATCTTCCTTTTCTGTATACAATACTATAAAATGCAGTATCCTCTCAGCTATGTTCCTTCTTAGAGAGAAATGGTATCTGTGAGGATTTTCAATCAGGATTTAGACCGTATCATAGTACAGAGACTGCTCTCATCAGAGTTACAAATGACCTGCTCTTATCATCCAATCGTGGTTGTATTCAGAGGTCACCATAGCTATCTGGATCCAGTCCGTATCCTGACCAGATGGTGGATCAGCACCTAGAGACAACCTCTACAGCCCTGAATGTCAGTGGAGACCATGTCAACTAGATGAGCCCTAGAGACAGATCCCCTGAAAAGACCGCATCAACTAGATGGCCATTGGAATAAGACCACAGGAACCACACAAGTCCTCTGCACAACCTGACCTGTGTTGCAGCCTGGAATTAAACTACGACATGCTGGCTTTATCTGGTCAGAGGAGAACTGGCCCCCCCAACTGAGCCTGGTTTCTCCCAAGGTTTTTTCGCCATTTCTGTCCTCTTGCATTATTGACAAACTATAATAAAAAAATTATATATTTTTTTTATAGTAAAAAAAAAGCACCTTATCCTTTATCCTAAATTGAACGTGTAGCCAGTGTAAAGAGGCCAGAATAGTGGCTATATGATCCCTCTTTCTTGTGTTAGTCAGCAACCTTGCTGCAGCATTTTGTACGCGCTGAAGATGTGAAAGCAAAGACTGACTTACACCCAGGTACAAAGTATTACAATAATTAAGACATGAAGAAATAAAGGCATGAATTACTTTCTCCAGATCACTGAAAGATAAGACAGATGAGTTTAGCAATAATTCACAGCTGAGAAAAAGCACTCCGGTTACTAACGTAATCTCGGTTCCCCGAGATAAGGGAACGAGCAATGCGTTGACATGCTTATGGGGAAACTCCTGTTTACTCTGATACTGAAACCTGATTTGTTCACGTTCGTGTAGGTGCACAAACCAATGGTGCTTCAACCCACTAAAAGGGGAGGAGCCGACCTCTATATACTGTAAGTCGGCCCTGAGCGCCATTTCATCAGAATCGTTCGACTGAAGCGACTGTCATCGATTTGCGTGCAGCCTTATAGCACGGCAACCTACGCAATGCATGTTCCCTTATTTCAGGGAACCAAGGTTATGTTAGTGTAGGGTATCAGACTGAGTCAGACAATTTAAGATTCGATCAAGAACATGGTTGAAACACGAGAAGCCGAATTCCACAGAAAGACCCAAGACGACAGCATGTTCATAAATCAGATCCTAGCGCCAGCCAGTCTGAAGCAAGCCTAACCAACCAACTTTCACAGAACAGCTTGCAACATTAACACAAAATAACAATTTAGGAAGGAGATTGTCAATTTTGGGGCAAGTAATCAAGATTAATGGTCAAAGATATTGAAAAGAGAAGTATCTTGTGTTTTGTGCTTACAGGTTAAGTCTTAAACTGACGATCTTGTTACTGTGCTAATTAATAGTGTTTTCACTATATTTTGGATTTTAATATCCATTGCAGAGTTGATGTTATACGGCTCGTTCAATGAATCGCTGGCCGACTCAGTGATCAGCCGTAAAACAGTGATTCTGTCCAAATTCCCTATTAAAACGTAAATTATTCCCTTCGAGCTAAATTGACCTGTTTCCCTTACATTAGTAACCGGAATGTTCCCTTTCAAACAGTTTCTCCCATTGTGTTGACACGCTTATGGGGAATTCGTGCTATAAGCAAGAGCAGAACGAGGCCGCTCTACGAAAACCAGCCCTCGGGTACTCGTACTGAGGGCTCCTGTAAGAATGAACCAATAATGAGACCCAAGCCGTTTAGGCGGAGGACTACATAACATCACCCTCTCCACTTACAAAAGTGATTAGGTATAATTAAGCAGATAAAATCTGTGCCTGCAGGGCAGGGACGTCTGATCTCTGTCAAATTCAGCGAAAGGGCCATGGCCTTTGCCGATCGCCTGCACAGCGGCATTAGTAGAGCGCAGAGCCAGGTCAGTCACTGTGTGCAGCTCTCTAAAGGCATCAGAACTCTCGTTGGACTCATCAATGGTGCAGAGAAGTTTTGCCTGGGACACTTGAAGCACCGCCATCATGTGAAGCGCTGAGCCAGCCTGGCCAACTACTGAATAAGCCCTGTTTGCTAGGGCTGAGGTAGTTCTGCAGGGCTTAGATGGATGCGTTGCATGGCCTGTGAAGCGCTGAGCCAGCCTGGCCAACTACTGAATAAGCCCTGTTTGCTAGGGCTGAGGTAATTCTGCAGGGCTTAGATGGATGCGTTGCATGGTCTTTCAACCCCAGGGCCGATGGAGGGCACAGATGCACAGCGACCTCCTCTTCCAGAGGGGGAGCTTGCTATTACCTCTTTCTTCAGCGTGGTGAGAGTGGTGGAGGTAGAGGGATTAACACACTCCATGTAGGGGGCGCGCCACTTCCTGCTGATTTCCTCGTGAACTGATGGCAGGAATGGAGTGGGCTGTTGGCGGAATGTTGACCGGGTCCCTTCAGGTACCACTCGTCAAGGAGGCCGTGGATGGGCTCTTCCAGAGCCATCCAAGCCAGGCCGAGATCCTCCACAGCCTTAGTTAGAATGCTGATCTGTTCGCTGTCCACGCTGGGCCGTGTTGTCTGTGTCAGAAGTGGGGTTTCAGGCTCTTCGCCGGAACACGCCCACTCTTCAGCATCTGAAGCCTTTAATGATATGGAGTCATCAACAACGGCTTCCTCCTCAGATGCGCCGAAGGAAATCAAGCCGCTCACAGCAGACAAGGGGCGTTGATCCTCAAGTGTGAAGCACACAGGCAAATTGAGGCTTGGGGGAGAGTGATGTACACAGGAGCTGTGCCCATGTGATGCCAGTGTTAAAGCCTCACTGCTCCGCTGTTTCTTTCTCCTAGGGGAGAGAGGAAATGGGAGGGCAGAACAGAGAGTGCTGTCTTCATTAAAAGAGGAAAGCAGGGAAGGGCGAGACTCATGCTCTCGCAGTGAGAGCATGCCGTCTCAGTGAGCGCGGCCTCTGCGTGGGAACTACCCCGACAAGTGAAGCACTCACATTGCTCATCTGCATTGTGCAGGGGTTCCCTGCAAGAGCCACACTCGCGGCACAACATATGCAGCAACGTTGCTGGAAATTTGCTCAGAAATGTTCTCATAGATGTGCCAGATGGTCACAGAGGAAGGCTTGTGGCTTCTTCCGCTGCCAGGGGCTCCTTCTACGGCAGCGAGCAACACGCTGAGCTAAGCTTCTTCCTTCTTTGGCTTCTTGCTTGTAGAGTCAGCGAGGAGATGATCTTCGTCGCTGAAGGAAAAAAAATTCTGACGAAATGGCGCTCAGAGCTGACTTAAATAGAGGTCGGCTCCTCCCCTTTTGGCGAGTTGAAGCACCCTTGGTTTGTGCAGCTACATGAACTTGAACAAATCAGACTTTGGTATCAGAGTAAACAGGGGCCCGTATGTCGCTAACTCAGTTAGCTGGATTTGATTGTTGACGATTTGGCATGATCTTGGATTATTTGGATCTTCGAAGTTCATCCTGGACTTGCTGTCATAGCAACAGGTCCGTAAGCTTAAACCTGCTCAGGGGCCAGCTTATTTCATGTAAACTGTCACACTCGTTAGACTGTCTGTGTGTGTTCTCCTCCCCCACGTTCTCCATGTCCTGGGTTTTCCCCTGTGTTCCTCTTTGCCTATATTTGGTCCTTCCCGTTCCTGTCCTATTAGTTCATCATTTGTTTCCAGCTGTGTTTTCCCTCATGTCATCTTGTTCATTAGTTCCAGGTGTGTCTCGTCTATTCCTTGATTAGTCCCATGATTTAAGCCCTGTGTGTTTCCATGTCCAGTGTGCTGTCTTGAACGTCGATCCGTGTCCTACGTGTGATTTCCTAGATGTCAATAAAGACTGTTGATTATGATTCTCCTGCGTTCTCCTCCTTCCTCACTCCTTGTTCCTCGCTCCTCACCGTAGGCACACCGTGACAGAAGACAGCACCGATAACCGAAAGTAAGGGGCATCCCTTCTCCCCGTGTTTTTGTTTTGAAAGTTTTTTTGTTTTCCTTTTTTTTTTTCCCCCCGCGATTATGGAGATCGCGGCACGCTTCATTGCCCTAGCCCGTAGA
>NW_015667268.1:929516-943329 GCF_001515625.1 Sinocyclocheilus rhinocerous
GTCCAGCCCGAGCCAGAACCAGCCCGCTGGCCGCGGCATTCTCAAGCCCGTCGGCCGCTCCGAAGCCAAGTCCGCCGGCCGTTCCCGAGTCAAGTCCGCCGGCCGCTCCTTTGTCAATCCCGCTGGCCGTGGCACTCTCCAGCCCACCGGCCGCGCCAATGTCAAGCCCACCCTAACTACTAACTAGACAGTGAAAATGGTGCAAACTGAAAACAAAGTCCAAACAGTATGAAGGTGTGACAATAATGGATCCCCCCCACCACCACATTATTTCCATTTAAAATGTTATTGACTCCCCTATTTAAAGTGAACAGTGTGTGTGTGTGTAAACTGCTTTATGTATTATATGTATTCCATGAAGAAAGAGTCAAAAGATTTAAAGAGAGGCTGCACAATCTAAATAAATTTAATTTAATTTTTTATCAAATGTTAGTGTTCTTAGTTTAAAATGTTGAGAATCATTTAATATGTCATTTATTGAACATTTAATAAGGAGGCTGGGTTCACTAGCAAAAATGTGTGGGCGCTCCTGAAAGATAAGTGATTATGGGACATGTTATTTGTCACGTCCTCCCCAGTCTAGGGTCGGGGATTTCGGACAAAGAAAAAAATAAAGAGAATAAAGAAAATTTAGCGACTATGCACGCCCCTCTTCTGTCCCAGCTCACACACAAACACGACGGAGCGAGAGTATATTTAAAGGAAGAAGCTTTTAATTCACAAAGTAACAGGAAGCGTGCATCTTCAGGAGGGGTTATGGCCAAAATAACAAACAAAAGAGAAGCTAACTAAGACATAATTAAACATTAACTTACCTAACAAAACAAACCCCAAACAAAGCACATTAATCTCCCCTTACTCCCTAGCTGTCCAAAAACAGGAGGAAACAAGGGATCATAAAGTAAATGGCAACCTCCTCCCTACGGCTTCCAAAACAAACATAAAGTACATTAAAGCAAACACAAGAACAGAGAACTCTCACTCAAACGGCAGCAACCCAACAGCTACCGCAAAGACAACAAATGCGATGAATGTCTGGGGCAGGAGACGGCGGGCAGAACGGCAGCGACCAACACCGCGGAGCTCTACGACGCACACACAGCGAGCTCACAACGCCGAACCAAATCAACCGACGGCCCACATGTCGAACGACCCCCTTCAATGCCATTCTCCTCAGTTTTTAAGCACGCTCCATCCTCCACATAACCACCTGCAGCTGCGTCCAATTAACACTGCTCAGAGGGAAAGGGAAAGAGAGAGAGAGAGAAGGGAAACTGCACAATACACAAACACAACACCACAGCAAAGATAAATAATAAATAATAATAAATAATAAACAATTATGTCCAGAGGACGTAACATATTGAAAGGGTGAAAGTCTATGGGAGGTCCTGTTTGCCCAGCCCTCAACTGAGCCTAATGAAATGTCCAGTGTAAAAACAAGAATTGAATTTCATAAATCTCGTAGCACTTCAATCCTGACTTTAAAGATGACAGCAAAATGACAGCACATCCTTCTCAACCAGGAATAACAATATAGAGTAGTGGAGGCCATGAACAGTCCTTGTGAAACAAGACAGATATAATTCTCTCAGCTATATTTTATCAGCACTATTGGCCCTATGGATACAGGCTGTATGGTGAGCATTTATTTTCCCTGTGAAAGTGGCCTTGTTCAATGCACTGAGTTAATTTTTCACTGACAAACACTGTGTGCTGCCTGGAGGAAATTGTACGATTCACAGAATCAACACACAAAGCTACATACAGGAGTGAATAATGGTCTGTGTACTGCTTCACAGACTCCTCCAGGTATCAGCAGACATATTAAGCAGCGGTGAGGGCTGGGAAATAAAGAAAGTTTGCCAGTTTTCTTTGGTAATATGGGGTTGTGCACTCAAGTGACAAACAAATGCCTTGCAATAGGTTATAGAGGACGGCAGGCCAGGTTTTTATTGCTCATTACTACATGGTTTGCATAAAAAAATTACAAACCATAAGGCATTCTGGTTGTCCTTGAAACTTTTATTGAAAGATGTTGTTTTGAAGACAAATCAAACTATGTGTCATATACTTTTATCTTACAATGCATTTATCTAAGTATATTACAAAAGATTCCTGATTCGTCATTCAAAATATATGTAATATGATGGATTTTCCCCCAAAATCATCTCTATTAAAATCTAAAACAAATATTCAGTAACACTTTATACAAACTTTCATTAATGAATCATTAACAAATATTTCATTATGCTTAACTGATAGTTAGTTATTTTATATTCACATATCTAGAAATATGAGATCATGTGCTTGTTAATATTTACTAATGAACTTACTAAACATTACCTAATGATTAACATATCATTATTTCATTTAAACTGCTTATAAATGTCATTAAACTTCCAGTTTCACTCTTTGAAAATATTCAAATGATTTTGACATATGGTTTACAATGATTAAAAGCTTCATTAATAAATCATTAACAAAAATTATATAATGCTTAACGGATCATTAGTTAATGCTTACAAATGCCATTAAACTTTCAATCCATATGCTCATGCCCTTTTTATAAATCTACAAATGATTTCAACAGGAATTAGGTTTCACTTTATTTTGATGGTCCCTTTAACACATTCTGTTGACTATAAGTAACGTTGCACCTAAATGTCTACTTAACTCTCATTAGAGTATTAGTAGAGTATTAGTAGACTGGTAGGGTTAGGGTTAGAATAACTTGACATGTATTTGCTAAATTACCTATAGTCAGTAGAATGTCTGTTGGGAGACCATCACAATAAAGAGTTAGAAGATATTAAGCATAAAGTCTACTAATACTCTAATGTGAGTTAGTAGACATGTAGGTGTAACATTATTTATTGTCAACAGAATGTTCAAAAGGGACCATCAAAATAAAGTGTTACCCGGGAATTATAATGATTATTGATTAATGATTATTAATGATTAAAAGCTTAGTTGTTAATGTACTTTTGAATGCTAACAAGTGTCATTAAACTTCACTTGTCAAGTCGAGTCACCTTTATTTATATAGTGCTTTTAACAATACAGATTGTGTCAAAGCAGCTTTACAGTATCAAAATAGGAAAATAGTGTGTCAATGCAAAAGGACAATAGTAAACACTCACTTTTCAGTTAAAGGCAGTTCATCATTGAATTCAGTGATGTCATTGTCCAGCTCAGTTCAGTTTAAATAGTATCTGTGCAATCAAGTCATAAGAAATAGACGGACTAATATTAGCGTAGATGCCATTCTTCTTATGATGTAACAAGTACATCGGATGTTATGAGAAGTGTTCCCAGTTCTACCAGAAAGACTCAGGAGGTGATGATAAGACTCAAAAGTATTTATTTGACAAAACAGTGACATAAAAATAGAATTATTTGGCGTAGGCCCCATCCATAGCTTGAATCTGTAAGTCTTAGATTCCAGCTATTGCTGCCGAAGACGAAGGCAGGGGCGGAGCCTACCCCCCTGCGTGGACAGGGCCAACCTGGTGGTGGTGGGGAGGATGGAGGGGAACGACACATCAGTATCTGCAAACACAAGGAAGGGTGAGTAGAGAGCTTATATATTCCTCGTGTCAAGTGACGATTGGCTAGATCTAATTGTAATGTGTGACATAGCATTAAAGGGGTGGTTGACTGCCTTTTTTCTTTGCTTGATTGTGTTTATGGGGTGCAGTATAACATGTCTTTGTGTTTCGTTTGTTAAAAAACACCTTATTTTTCATATATTTCACCTTTATTGTAAGCCGCTTTCTCCATTGTCATTTGAACGACCGGTTGACTTCCTGATTCTATGAAGCCACTCCCTCAGAAATAGGCAATGGGCTCAGATTGGTTAGGTGGCCGGGTGTGTTGTGATTGGCTAAACCGCGTACTGCACGTTGTCCGGAAACTTCACGCCCATTACCATTACGGGCGATAGTTGCATGTGCTCCGGTGGAATGTAAATAATGGTGTCAATATTGCTGTATCAATTTGAGCCAGAATCAGACCCAGATAGCGGTAATGAAGAGAATCAAGCAGAACCTCCGCAAGCATGGCTCTTAAAGAACGTTTCTGAATGGTAAGTATTTTTTTTATTTCTCTCAAAGATTTTCGATACGCTTTTACTTGTAAATGCTACTGCTGTTTATGTTATCTTTTGAGTTACAGTTTTCTCCTGATTAAAGATTTAATGTAGCTGAATACATGACTGAGTAGTACCATTTTTTTAAGTTATTGTTTTATTTATAGAATGAACAACTGTTTGTCTATTCACAAAACTTAGTTTACTCACAATGTGTCGTTTTCTTTAGGTGTACATGTAGCAACTGTGTAAAAATGCCAACAGAAACTGAAAACATCTGTTGGAAAGAAATACATAAGGTATTGTAAAAATATAGTCCCAAAATTATGCCTATATACTTTATAGTTATGTGTTGTCCTTTTGTCATAAGCTTTAATAGATTTATATCAAAAGATGGAGGGAAGGTCACTGCACAGGAACTACTTATTGTCTAACAATTTTTTTTAGGCTGTACAACGAATGATGCAGGTTCCGGACCCACCTACATGCATGGTTCAGCATCCAGGCTTCGAACCAAACTGCTTAAATGCATACACTTTACAAAATATACATAATATTTATAGAGCTGACTATGGAGCAGTGAGACACAGAACTGAAGAAGAGTATGTTTTTATTTATTGTTCAAAAAGTTTGATGTGTAAAATCACTTTTGTAAAATCAGTTACATAACAAAGAGATAAATAAAACAAATAAAAGACATGTAAGATATTCACAAATAATTATCTTTCTGTATCAATGTATTTATAACATCAATATTTTCACATGACATTTACATGTTTCCAGTAAAAACAAAAGTTTTCGGCCCCCCCTTGACTGAAGCGGGACACATGGCGTGCAATCACATCTTCCTTTGATGGTTTTTCAAACTGTGAAGACAGAGGTGGTGGAATGGGGACTGCATTCAGCTCTTCTGTGTATGGTGTGGGGTCCAGAAAGACATTATCTACCAGAAGACTGATAAGGTCATCGACAGTCTGTAAGAAAAGATGAAAACCTAAAGTCACTATATTGTTTTATATAACTACTGATAAACAATCCACCTTTGCTGTGCAGTTTTCATGTGTATTATTTATTAATAATTATTTATTTTCTCATTTATTTTATTACAGTTATTTATTAGTTTCATATTGTTCATATTGTTGAACAAAATCCTTTGTTCAACTTACTGTATGTTGGGTCGGTTTTCACTGGCTTTGCTGTGCATTCCCCCTTTTTGGACTTAGGAAAAATGAATTTGAACAGCCTATCCTGTAGTTGTTGATGCCTGGTCACGGTCAGCATTTTCATTGTAGTGCATGGCTGCGAGATACAACCTTTAAACGGAGAACAACACATAAAATATGACAACATTACTAGACCGTAAGAGATTTTCTTTTTTAGTAATATTGCTAAATATGCCATTACGCCTGTTACCTGCACAACATCCCTATGAAAGGGAAAACCACGTTCTTTGAGGCGAAACGCAGAATAAGGCTGTGAAATGCCTCCAGTGACGATGTTTGGAATTGGTGACTGAGTTTTTCTATGTCCTTCAGTACTCTCTTGTTGTATAGCACCTTTCCCAACTTGTGGAGTTCCACTGATCCTGTAGCGGCACAGACATGAAACTATGAAGATGATATGTACATTTTACCAGTTCACTGTCACATTAGTAATACTTTTTATATAGTCATACCTGGTTGGAACCATTTCTTTTGATCCCTGGAATCTCTGTCCGGGTGTTCACACTTAGGGAACAGGGGGTTTTCGTGAACATGCACATTTTGAATGTGGTTCAGCAGTGAGGTCCACTTTGCCACCTTTTCTGGCCCAGACACAGAGGAAGTCGCACTCCAGTATATGTGATTTTTTTATGCTGCGCAACCATGTCTTCAGCACCTTGCAATCTTTTCTTTGTGAAAGTTTGTCTAGTTTATTTGACAACCCTATACAAACACATACGTCAGGTTGTATAAGCATTACTTTTACATAACCAAATCACAAGCGAAATGTACATTTACAAGCCTGTATTCATGTTTATAATTAATTCAATACAAATAAGAATATGTACCTTTCTCAAAGTGCCACACATCATAGAACTGAAGTGATACTGCGTTCCCTCAAATACTTTTGAATCTGTGGATGTCTATCGGTGATTATGTAGTCAACAGCTAAACCATTTGACTTCAGTTTATCCAGGCAACGCTTTAATCCCTCCTTTTCCATGTGGTAACTGCCTCCCACCTCGTTGCTCTATTGTGGGAATAGCATATTTAAAATATGGAAGTGTTAACAGTAACAGATTGCAGAAAGAGTAACAATTTTTGTAGATATCTAGGCGTTACTAACCTGAATTAGTTGAAGATCCAGAATTTTGTTGGTTTCCACATGCATCAAAGTGTAGCTACCAAATTTGGCTGAGTGTCCTATGGCACACATAATCAAAAGTAGACCATAAATGATACCAGTAATACAATATTTTATGAAAACTACAATACTTTCAAAATAAACAGCCTAAATATTAATATTGTTGTAAGCATACCTAGTGTGTCAGCGCGCAGATCTCCAGCTAATGGAACCTTTCCCTGCTGTTGCAGCTGTGTAATAATATGTAGTTGATCTCTGCTTATCTCTGATCTCCACTTATGTATGATGGTAGGCTCAATGAAATTCCTGGCATGTTTCCTGAAAGTGCTATTTTTCGTCATCTGGAGGTTCATGGCCTTGAAAATCTATGAAAGAATAAATACAGAAACATGCATTTACATACAAACTGAATGAACACAGTTACTTTCCTATAAATTTACTTGTAATATGGTTTTACATACCTTCTGCAGTTGAACAAAGGATCCACCGGTAAAATATGTTGCAGCAGACAGTAACAGGTTACCAACTGGTGTACTCCCTACTATGGGCTGGCTCTGCCACTGTCTGTGGTACTGACACTTCTCACAGAGCTGAGTGAATGCCACAAAAGTCCCCATTTGCCTGCTTTGCTCTGCACATTTTGTCTTACAAATTGGACAGGACCCCAATAACTCTCTTAGGCAACTTTCAAAAACGATGTATTTTTTTTCACCGGAGTTAGTCTGGGGATCTATCCTAAATATAAACAAATATAAAATTGTCCTATTTTCACATGTTGATTGAACAGTAATTAATTTTTAAAAATGTGAAAATTATAACATAAAACTGTTGTATTTATAACTTACGACAATTCAGATTCCTCAGTGGCAGTACACTCGGGGTTATATGTCGAGTCATGTGGTTCCACTTGTACTTCTGATTCAGTGTCATCCTTTTCCTTCTCCTCCTCCAATACCAGACGAGGTCTCTTGCTTGGTCTGAACATTGAGCCCTTTATTGGTGTCGAAGACAGATGCACATCTTGCAACATGACAGTTGTTTCAGTACCAACCTTTAAGTCTTAGATTCCAGCTATTGCTGCCGAAGACGAAGGCAGGGGCGGAGCCTAACCCCAAAAGAAGTGAAGGAAATTATATATCCACCAGTTGAAGTATTTCTTAGAAGATCCTAGAACATACAAGACGAAACTAAACAAATTAAAATAATATTTAATTAGACATAGTTAAGGCGAGTACAAAAAGCATAAAAATGTACCAGATTATTAGCTAAAAGTATTGGTGCTTTATAGAGTAGAGGAGAGGGACCACAATAGGCCGGATAGTGATAGAGGCCACGATAGGCCGGATAGTGATAGAGCCCACGATAGGCCGCACAGAGAGAGAGGCCACAATAGGCCACAGGAGGAAAGGCCCTGATAGACCACAGGAGGAAAGGCTCCAATAGGCCACGGGAGGAAAGGCCCCTATAGGCCACAGGAGGAAAGGCCACGATAGGCCACAGTGGGAAAGGCCCCGATAGGCCACAGTGGGAAAGGCCCCTATAGGCCACAGAGGGGAAGGCCCCGATAGGCCATAGTGAGAAAGGTCATTATAGGCCACAGAAAAATGCCTCAGAAGGCTACAGAAGGGAAACCTGTGAAAGACAGGCCGCAGAAAGAAATGCCACAAAGATTGTCAACAGAGGGGAAGGCCGGAAAGTTAGGCTGCAGAGAGAAAGGCCACGAAAGATAGGCCACAGTGAGAAAGGCTAAGGTAAGCCACAGATAGTAAACCACAAAAGGTTGTTAGGAGTAATATGAATAGGTATTACACCACCACCAGTAACTGCATATAGACTACCTTGAGGACAACTTGAAATTATTTGCTGAGCCTTTGAGATGGTTTGAGGTTCAGGTCTAATGTATGATTCGAATGCGGAGGATGACCATCTGCCCAGTAGCTTGATAGCTGATTTTGGAACTCCACGTTCAGCAGCAGTAGTGGCCACCCCAATCCTAAAGGAATGGCCGGTGTATTGAAGTGGTGACAGACTGCAGCTTTCTAAAACAGTGGCTAAATGAAAGCTGAACCAGGCCTTAGTTCAGGGGTGCCCAAACTCGGTCCTGGGGGGCAGGTGTCCTGCAGAGTTTAGCTCCAACTTGCCTCAACACACCTGCCGGGAAGTTTCTAGCATGCCTAGTAAGAGCTTAATTAGCTGGTTCAGGTGTGTTTGATTAGGGTTGGAGCTAAACTCTGCAGGACAGGAGGAAAGGCCCCGATAGGCCACAGGAGGAAAGGCCCCGATAGGCCACAGGAGGAAAGGCCCCGATAGGCCACAGGAGGAAAGGCCCCGATAGGCCACAGGAGGAAAGGCCCCGATAGGCCACAGGAGGAAAGGCCCCGATAGGCCACAGGAGGAAAGGCCCCGATAGGCCACAGGAGGAAAGGCCCCGATAGGCCACAGGAGGAAAGGCCCCGATAGGCCACAGGAGGAAAGGCCCCGATAGGCCACAGGAGGAAAGGCCCCGATAGGCCACAGGAGGAAAGGCCCCGATAGGCCACAGGAGGAAAGGCCCCGATAGGCCACAGGAGGAAAGGCCCCGATAGGCCACAGGAGGAAAGGCCCCGATAGGCCACAGGAGGAAAGGCCCCGATAGGCCACAGGAGGAAAGGCCCCGATAGGCCACAGGAGGAAAGGCCCCGATAGGCCACAGGAGGAAAGGCCCCGATAGGCCACAGGAGGAAAGGCCCCGATAGGCCACAGGAGGAAAGGCCCCGATAGGCCACAGGAGGAAAGGCCCCGATAGGCCACAGGAGGAAAGGCCCCGATAGGCCACAGGAGGAAAGGCCCCGATAGGCCACAGGAGGAAAGGCCCCGATAGGCCACAGGAGGAAAGGCCCCGATAGGCCACAGGAGGAAAGGCCCCGATAGGCCACAGGAGGAAAGGCCCCGATAGGCCACAGGAGGAAAGGCCCCGATAGGCCACAGGAGGAAAGGCCCCGATAGGCCACAGGAGGAAAGGCCCCGATAGGCCACAGGAGGAAAGGCCCCGATAGGCCACAGGAGGAAAGGCCCCGATAGGCCACAGGAGGAAAGGCCCCGATAGGCCACAGGAGGAAAGGCCCCGATAGGCCACAGGAGGAAAGGCCCCGATAGGCCACAGGAGGAAAGGCCCCGATAGGCCACAGGAGGAAAGGCCCCGATAGGCCACAGGAGGAAAGGCCCCGATAGGCCACAGGAGGAAAGGCCCCGATAGGCCACAGGAGGAAAGGCCCCGATAGGCCACAGGAGGAAAGGCCCCGATAGGCCACAGGAGGAAAGGCCCCGATAGGCCACAGGAGGAAAGGCCCCGATAGGCCACAGGAGGAAAGGCCCCGATAGGCCACAGGAGGAAAGGCCCCGATAGGCCACAGGAGGAAAGGCCCCGATAGGCCACAGGAGGAAAGGCCCCGATAGGCCACAGGAGGAAAGGCCCCGATAGGCCACAGGAGGAAAGGCCCCGATAGGCCACAGGAGGAAAGGCCCCGATAGGCCACAGGAGGAAAGGCCCCGATAGGCCACAGGAGGAAAGGCCCCGATAGGCCACAGGAGGAAAGGCCCCGATAGGCCACAGGAGGAAAGGCCCCGATAGGCCACAGGAGGAAAGGCCCCGATAGGCCACAGGAGGAAAGGCCCCGATAGGCCACAGGAGGAAAGGCCCCGATAGGCCACAGGAGGAAAGGCCCCGATAGGCCACAGGAGGAAAGGCCCCGATAGGCCACAGGAGGAAAGGCCCCGATAGGCCACAGGAGGAAAGGCCCCGATAGGCCACAGGAGGAAAGGCCCCGATAGGCCACAGGAGGAAAGGCCCCGATAGGCCACAGGAGGAAAGGCCCCGATAGGCCACAGGAGGAAAGGCCCCGATAGGCCACAGGAGGAAAGGCCCCGATAGGCCACAGGAGGAAAGGCCCCGATAGGCCACAGGAGGAAAGGCCCCGATAGGCCACAGGAGGAAAGGCCCCGATAGGCCACAGGAGGAAAGGCCCCGATAGGCCACAGGAGGAAAGGCCCCGATAGGCCACAGGAGGAAAGGCCCTGATAGACCACAGGAGGAAAGGCTCCAATAGGCCACGGGAGGAAAGGCCCCTATAGGCCACAGGAGGAAAGGCCACGATAGGCCACAGTGGGAAAGGCCCCTATAGGCCACAGAGGGGAAGGCCCCGATAGGCCATAGTGAGAAAGGTCATTATAGGCCACAGAAAAATGCCTCAGAAGGCTACAGAAGGGAAACCTGTGAAAGACAGGCCGCAGAAAGAAATGCCACAAAGATTGTCAACAGAGGGGAAGGCCGGAAAGTTAGGCTGCAGAGAGAAAGGCCACGAAAGATAGGCCACAGTGAGAAAGGCTAAGGTAAGCCACAGATAGTAAACCACAAAAGGTTGTTAGGAGTAATATGAATAGGTATTACACCACCACCAGTAACTGCATATAGACTACCTTGAGGACAACTTGAAATTATTTGCTGAGCCTTTGAGATGGTTTGAGGTTCAGGTCTAATGTATGATTCGAATGCGGAGGATGACCATCTGCCCAGTAGCTTGATAGCTGATTTTGGAACTCCACGTTCAGCAGCAGTAGTGGCCACCCCAATCCTAAAGGAATGGCCGGTGTATTGAAGTGGTGACAGACTGCAGCTTTCTAAAACAGTGGCTAAATGAAAGCTGAACCAGGCCTTAGTTCAGGGGTGCCCAAACTCGGTCCTGGGGGGCAGGTGTCCTGCAGAGTTTAGCTCCAACTTGCCTCAACACACCTGCCGGGAAGTTTCTAGCATGCCTAGTAAGAGCTTAATTAGCTGGTTCAGGTGTGTTTGATTAGGGTTGGAGCTAAACTCTGCAGGACACCGGTCCTCCAGAACCGAGTTTGGGCACCCCTGCCTTAGTTATTGGTGCACCGTTAGGTAAAATAAATAAGGGAGAGTGAATAGAAGTGCGGAGACGGATTTTTAGATATCTAATCATGGAGGAATAGGGGCAGAACTGGTAATCATTTTTATATAGAGACAATGTGACGCCTGATCCTAACGAGTCGTTCTTGGAGTGCTTAAGGAAAATGGTAAAGAAGTTAGGTGAAAAGTGAATATCTGAAAGTGACAAATCTCGTGAAGATTCAAAATGCTTAGATTCAGACGTAAATTCCCCTGGACGCATAAAGCCATAGAAAGCTGTTAAAAACAAAGTTTCTAAAAGAACGTTAATGTAACCAGAAAACAGACCGTTACGTAGGGATATAATTAGCCGTTATATTACAGAGAAAGTAATGGGTAGGCGTTTATCATGAGTTCTGACCGATGATTTAGCTATGCCTTTAAGGAGCAAACGCACAAATGGGACAGTGAAAAAACGTGGATAATCAGGGTTATGATATCTAGCAAAAAATGTAATGCTTGCGAGCAGTTTCCGAATGGAAGATATCTTTAAGTTTCGAGTTTCATAGTTGTAAACTAGAAACGAACAGACGGTTGTAATTAGAATAAGAAAAACAGGTTTCCGAAACGAGAGACAAAACATCACAAACAAAGACCAAGCAGGGTCCCACTTTATATTGTGGCCCTAATACGTGTGTACTTACATAGTAACTAGATCTGTACATAGTATGTAACCACAGTGTAAGTACACATTGGTACATAGTATCTACAGCTGTAATGTTTGTGTAACTACACATATGTAACAACCCACTGAATGGTATGTGTAAATGCAAATGTGTAACCTTCACTCTGGGAGGAGGCTTGAACCTCCGTGGGCAAACCGATTTCAGGTGTGGGTCCTTGCAGAAGCTACAGACATGAGCAAATTTACATTGAGGGAAGGAACACACAGATTCATTAAAATTATTACATAAAGCAGAGCCATTAAATTTCAGAATAGGACGGCCTCTGGCATCTGCCGGCGTGCTTACATTTGCAGCACCGTGGACAGCGTCTGTAGCTCGGCTATCATAAGCTTTGGGGCAAAAAGGTGCCGAGTGACCGAGCGAGCTTTTCTGGCCTGCAAAATGACGAACTAAGAGTTCAGTGTCTGTGTCAATCCTTGAGTTGTATAGAGTAACGAAAGATGCAGACTTTGCGGAGAGGGATTTATGGTATTCATATGATATTCATAAAATAGCGTACCCCCATAACGTTGATTGAAATCTGCCATCATAGCCAAGTGAAGGTCTAATTCATCCCTACGATTAGGAAAAACTTGACATAAAATATCCCTGTAAATACTGAAAGCAATTACGAATTCACAGAATGAAAGATTCTGTTGCAGTCTGGGATCAGACGTCTTGAGGAAAACTGCCACGTCACCACAGTCTACCATTTGCCAATCGGCTGCGGGTGAAGGAAACAGCAGTGTAGCTAGGTTAATGTCCTTACCTTGGATAATATTTTGTCTTAATTGGGATGACACTGTTACTGCAGCAGGTGAGACAAAATGCCTACCGAAAGCTTGGGCTGGAACTGCAGTGGATAGATTGAAATGCGATGTCATAGGTAGGGCGTTAATGTCTTGACTTGAAGTGTTAGCCGACTGGTTAGGTGCCTGTATTCCCGAGGATGTAGAGGGGGCACTCAAAGGGTCGTTGGATCCGGAGGCAAGACCGCTTCCTACCAGTTTGTTTGGGTTGCACTGGCGTCGCTAATATTGACTGGGAGGTGTCTGCAGGTGAAGCAGGTGGAGTACCCAATGTGTTGAAGGCCAAAATGAGCCGATCATCTCTTGACAGACCTTGGTTGATAGGAATGCCGGCAGCCTGAAGAGTATTGATAATCTTCTCTGAGGACCACTGAGCCCATGGAGAGTCACGGTTTTGAAGACGAATGCTACACCGAGTAGCAACGGGAGACGGTGGAATGAAATCATCATCTGAGTTATCACAGACAACGAGAGGTTGTTGTGACATTTGGGTTTGAACAGGACGGTCGTAAGGAACGACACATCAGTATCTGCAAACACAAGGAAGGGTGAGTAGAGAGCTTATATATTCCTCGTGCCGAGTGACGATTGGCTAGATCTAATTGTAATGTGTGACGTAGCATTAAGTCTTCCTAGTAGAACTTGCACTGAAGCTTCCATTTCCGGTTGACCTAATTAATGCAGCCTAACAATCCTTTAACGGATTTGAGTAATAGAAATGTTAAGTGTGTTATGTGTAAGCCAGGTTAAAGAGATGGGTCATTAAGGAAACCTTTTCTAGTATCTTTGACAGAAAAGGGAGATTCCAGATCAGTCTGTAATTAATGAGATATTTGGGGTCAAGTTGTGTTTTTTTTAAATGAGAGGCTTAATAACAGCCAGTTTGAAGGTTTTGGGGACATATTCTAATGACAATGACAAATTAATAATAGTCAGAAGAGGATCTATGACTTCTGGAAGC
>NW_015667268.1:943648-944128 GCF_001515625.1 Sinocyclocheilus rhinocerous
TATAAAATTCTTCCTCTCCTATAGTAGAGAATGAGTGGAATTGTTCCGTATTGTATCGTCTGATGCGATACTGTAGCTGACGGCTGCATGCTGACAATTTTATCTCTAAAAGTATCGATCTTGGAATTAAAGTAGTTCATAAAGTCATTACTGCAGTGCTGCTGGCAAAAGTTAACGCCTGTTGATGCTTTATTTTTCGTTAATTTAGCCACTGTATTGAATAAATACCTGGGGTTATAGAAAAGAGAGAGTCCATAGTTTATGCTACATCATCAAGTTTTTCTGAGCTATTGGATATGCTGAGTAATTGAGATAAATCAGGAAGATTACTTACAAAGCAGTCTTTTGTGGTAGAAGTGATGGTTCTACCATACTTGTAACAAGGAGTATAATTTACAGTTTCAGCTATATGGAGTGTATACAAGACTAGATAATGATCTGAGATGTCATCGCTTTGCTGCAGAATTTCAATGCCATTAA
>NW_015667268.1:944139-944346 GCF_001515625.1 Sinocyclocheilus rhinocerous
GCATTCTGTTTATCATTATTTACAGGCCTCCAAAATACTCTCCAGCCTTTGTTGAAGACAAAGTTTGACTGTTTTGCTATTGCAGGGGATTTTATTATTCACATAGACAATGCATAAAACAAAACTACAAAAGAAGTTATAACTGTTTTAAATAGAGATTGACCGATATATCGATTTACCGATATTTTTCCCGATATTTAAGCATTT
>NW_015667268.1:944392-948753 GCF_001515625.1 Sinocyclocheilus rhinocerous
CATAAATGCCTGATATGCAGTTTATGCAGCTTGGCTCGAAGAAATAGAGACGAACTCACAGAGTCACGTAAGCGAATCCGTCAAGTCCTGTCCCAATAAAGACGCAACTTTGCGTGAATTAAATAATATGCAGCCATGAATGGGCGCATGTTGGAAATAAAAGTAAGATGACTGAAAGGAGGAGAAACCAAAGTGAAGTATGTTCTTACTTCACTCAGTCATTAATTTACTTTATAACAGTAAATAAATATCGGTTCTGCGTATGGGTTATCGGGCACATAAACATGCAAATAATTGGTATCGGTTATAAAATATCAATATTGGTCGATCACTAGTTTTAAACACTTTTGACCTGATTCAGCATGTGCATGGACCCACACACAATCGTGGACATACTCTAGATTGAATCATCAGTAGAGGTCTAAACTTTTCATCCATTGTTATTAAGGACCATTATCTGATCACTTCTGTATTTTCTTTGATATATTGATCTCTGCTACCACTGAATCTAGATCTGTCTCTGTCAGAAAGAGATGCATTAACGAAAACACTAGTGTGCTATTTATGGAGGCTATATCTTTAACACCAAGCATTTCTGCAGACTCTGTTGATCTTCTCCTTGATTCCTTTAACTCAGAAGTTAAGAATGTTATTGATGATATTGCTCCTATAAAAGTCAGTAAGAAGTCTGGCAGACAGAAATCAGCTTGGAGAAAACCAACAGCAGTTCAGACTCAGAGTATGAAAAGACAATGCAGAAAAGCTGAGCGGATGTGGCGGAAGACGAAACTTGAAATCCACTATAGCATATATAAAGACAGCCTTCGTGCTTTCAATGTGGAGCAGACTCTGTTGATTTCTCCTTGATTCCTTTAACTCAAAAGTTAAAAATGTTATTGATGACATTGCTCCTGCGAAAGTCAGCAAGAAGACTGGCAGACAGAAATCAGCTTGGAGAAAATCAACAGCAGTTCAGAGTATGAAAAGACAATGCAGAAAAGCTGAGCGGATGTGGTGGAAGACAAAACCTGAAATTCACTATAGCATCTATAAAGACCTCAAAACTTATAAACAGTAACTTAAACAACACTCGCACTCTTTTTGCTACTGTTGAGAGACTGACAAAGCCCCCAAGTCAGATTGCCAGTGAAATGCTCTCCGACAGCAAATGCAATGAGTTTGCTTTCTTCTTTTCTGAGAAGATCAATAATATCAGGAAGGCGATTAGCACATTCCCAAGTTATGCAGAGGTCAGACAGATTCAACCTTGACACACTTCCCACATATTTTTTCAAAAGGGTGCTTAACTGTTTGGAAGCAGATCTCTTAGAAGTGGTGAACGCCTCACTTCTTTCTGGGACTTTTCCAGACTCCCTGAAAACTGCAGTTGTTAAACCCCTTCTGAAAAAGAGCAATCTTGATAACACCATATTGAGCAACTATAGACCAATATCAAACCTTCCTTTTATAGGAAAGATTATTGAAAAGGTAGTCTTTAATCAGCTGAACAAATACTTAAACTCAAATGGATACCTGGACAATTTTCAATCTGGTTTTCGACCGCATCACAGCACAGAGACAGCGCTCATTAAGATAATAAATGATATTCGCTTAAATTCTGAATCTGGCAAAATATCAGTGCTGGTACTACTAGATCTCAGTGCTGCGTTTGACACGGTTGATCATAACATACTTCTAGAGAGACTGGAAAACTGGGTTGGGCTTTCTGGGATGGTAATCAAATGGTTCAGGTCATACTTAGAAGGGAGAGGTTATTATGTGAGTATAGGAGAGCATAAGTCTAAGTGGACGTCCATGATATGCGGAGTCCCACAAGGCTCAATTCTTGCACCGCTCTTGTTTAGCCTGTATATGCTCCCACTAAGTCAAATAATGAGAAAGAACCAAATCGCCTATCACAGCTATGCAGATGATACCCAGATTTACCTAGCCTTATCGTCAAATGACTACAGCCCCATTGACTCCCTCTGCCAATGCATTGATGAAATTAACAGTTGGATGTGCGAGAACTTTCTTCAGTTAAACAAGGAAAAAACTGAAGTCATTGCATTTGGAAACAAAGATGAAGTTCTCAAGGTGAATGCATACCTTGACTCTAGGGGTCTAACAACTAAAAATCAAGTCAGGAATCTTGGTGTGATTCTGGAGACAGACCTTAGTTTTAGTAGTCATGTCAAAGCAGTAATTAAATCAGCATACTATCATCTAAAAAACATTGCAAGAATTAGATGTTTTGTTTCCAGTCAAGACTTGGAGAAACTTGTTCATGCCTTTATCACCAGCAGGGTGGACTATTGTAATGGTCTTCTCTCCGGCCTTCACAAGAAGACCATCATACAGCTTCCAGTTATATTTAGGATTGGAAGTACTTTTATTCATTTATAAATCACTCAATGGCCTAGGACCTAAATACATAGCAGATATGTTCACTGAATATAAACCTAACAGACCACTCAGATCATTAGAATCGAGTCAGTTATAAATACCAAGGGTTCACACCAAACAAGGGGAGTCCGCTTTCAGTTATTATGCCGCCCGTAGTTGGAATCAGCTTCCAGAAGAGATCAGATGTGCTAAAACATTAGTCACATTTAAATGCAGACTCAAAACTCATCTGTTTAGATGCACATTTATTGAATGAACACTGTGCATTGTCCTAACTGATTGCACTATATTCGTCACCACAGTAAGCAGGGAGAGAACCAGAGCATATTACAGTGTCTGACATCGTACTTGCAAGTTCACACACCTCTTTAATATTATTTTTAGTGATCTCCGACTGGCGAAGTCGAACATCATTAGCGCTGGCGTGAATAACAATCTTACTGAATTTACGTTTAGTATTAGCCAGCACTTTTAAGTTTGCGAAGATGTCAGGCGCTCTGGCTCCCAGTAAACATTGGACTATAGTGGCTGGTGTCTCTATTTTCACGTTCCATACAATAGAATCGCCAATAACTAGAGCACTTTGATCAGGTTTCTCAGCGGGTGCGTCACTGAGTGGGGAGAACCTGTTTGATGTTTTGATCGGAACGGAAGAGCGGTGTTTTGACCCGCGACTATGCCGCCTCATAGTCACCCAGTTGCCCTGCTGCGGAGGCTCTGTTACCGGAACCGAACAATGTACAGGACTCCCTGAGCTAGTCGCATCCAAAGCCGTATCTACAGCCATCACATTCTTACTATCCTCAATTAAAGTTTGGATACGTGTCTCTAGTTCTGAAATCTTCTCTTTCAGCCTAACTATTTCCCTGCATTTATCACATGTGCTTCACATATTACCTAATGCTGTTTTTTTTTTTACATTTACAAATATTGTGAAAAATGTGCTTAATTTGTCATTTTAAGCACTTCACAAACTATTCAGGTTAACGTGTTAATTCATTAACTCATCACAGTCTGTAAAGGTCACATATTTGGTCTTCATTTGTTGTGTAGACTTCTACTATGTGCACATCTTAAATCATTTATTCATTATTGTTTATGTTGTCGCAGTACCCAATCTAGTGGAAACTATTCTTCATTTGTAAATGTTTATAAACGTTTACTAATTATTAGAATATTTATGAGCAGTCATCTCAATGGCAAAAAGTGTCCCAAATGACCTGAATTCACCCTATTTACACATTTTAAGATAAAACTACTCATTATCTGTTAATGTTTAAAAATGTTTACTAATCATTTAGTATATTTATGTAACTTTTAGCTACTGTAACAATGTTTGTGTAAAGGGTGGTTAGTTAAGTTTAGTTAAATGCTTGCTAAAGACATAACACATTGTAATTTGCAAAACATATTTTTATTTCCTCAACACTTATATTAGTATACTATAAATATTCGTAAATATTTTAAATAATACAATAATAAAAAAACAATAATATAAATATAAAAAAATATTAGTAAACATAATATTCCTTGAATCATACATCAACAGTGTCATGGAGTCACAACCATCACAGACCAATTACAACCCATCGTCACCAGATCAGCACGCTCCACCCACTCATTCACTTTCCCCAAACTTCTGATTCACTACACCTGCACCTTATCATCAGTACTCACTATAAAGAGACACTTCTCCTGCACTTCCTTGTCTGGTCTCGTCCATACCAGTGTTAATTTTTTTACAAATTTTTTTCACTGACGATGAGACAATAACGAACTAAAACTCTTTTTGAATGACAAAAACTATGACGAATATTTATTGACATTTTCGTCAACGAATAAAAACGAGACGAAAATGTTAGAGAGGGATGATTTGCGAAGAGATTAATTCAGAACGAATCTGCTGCGTGGTTCGGAGGTTAGATGTGAACCGGCGGGACATAAGCTAACATACA
>NW_015667268.1:948904-952077 GCF_001515625.1 Sinocyclocheilus rhinocerous
GACACTGAAGCACACACACACAGAAAGCGCCTCTCACAGCGCGCCAGTACTCTTAAGCATCGCATGAATGGAGAATTACACACAAAATTATGTTGAATTGTCAGTTTTGACAGGTATTCACGTAAACACAATTGATTACGTCTTAAGTGAACATAAACAGTAGGGGGAACGTGCATCAGTACATTGCATCCATTGCAGCTGTGCATTCGGTTTTAAAGGGACAGCAGCCTAATTTAGTTGCTATCGTCCGAGTCACTGATGTTAATCAAGCAACAACAGAAAGACAGAAAATCATGCACTGCTCTTGCCTGAAAAACTTTAGTAGCCCTAAAGATTAATCTAAATTTATTTATAGAAATAAATGTCTGCTTGAAAGAATGAAGAATATGGTAAACAAGATGCTATAAAGAATGCAGAATTAGTCTATATAACCATTGGTATTTCATTAAAAAAAAGACCATATTCTTGTTCTTTATGAGAAGTGGTTTTATTTAATTTTAACATAAAGACATGTTGTGGGTCACAGAAGTTAAATCGGTGTCTATCATGATAAAACCTTAATATCAAACCTATATAATGAGTTTGGAAATTTTAGAGAAATGCTTAATAAATGCACTGTAACTAAACCCATTAGATTTTAGCAGACTCAATTTACTGTAGATTTTGTAGACTAAAACCTTATGATATTTAGTCGACTAAAACTAAAAACAATTCAGATGACTAAAATATGACTAAAACTAAATGGCATTTTAGTCAAAAGACTATGACTAAAACTAAATCAAAATTTGTTGTCAAAATTAACACTGGTCCGTACAAACACTAAATGGCCCCTTACCTGTTACCTTACCTATCTACTGTCATCCGTCATCTGTCATCTGCTCTTCGTCGTTCCTCTGCAAGAGAGTCATTATAAACACTGCAAGCTAAGTCTACCTTCATTCTGCATATTGATATTCAACTCTCAAGTCTGCATTCCTGTCCAGTTCTGTGCCTCTGTTCAATAAACTCTGTATTTTATACAACTTACCTGTCTGCATCCTTCTGTTGTGTGACAAACGGGAGAAAACAAATAATTTTTTCAAGAAAATACTTTGCTTATTTATCAGAACAATGTGATATAAACAGATTGAATCGTGTAACCTTATAGTAATCAAATTGAGCCCTGTACACTTCTGACCCCAAAACCAATCCTTAAAGGGGAGGTCTAATACTATTTCATGCACTCTGACTTATTTACAGTGCTGATGTGGATTTTCATGCTAAACATGGCCAAAGTCTAAAAAAAAATAAAAAGTTAAACGTATGACAGAGTATTTCTGCTCCTTCAGGGTTCGAATAAGTTTCAGAAAGGTTTTTTTTTTTTTTGAGTATCGGCCCTGTTTGACGTCTTAAAGGATGGAATTTATTTTATGGGCACTTCTCCGGGAAGAGTGTGTGCACACATCAACCAGAGCGAGAGCAAAGCAGCCCATCAACGTGCTTTATTCGGGTTACGGAAGTTGTCGGCAGCGCAGCGCAGCGCAGCACAGCACAGCACAGGACAATTAATGTTTGTTAATGATTTATTAATGAAAGTTATTATAAAGTGTTACCAAATATTCCATGGATTTCCATGAATTCCTAGATTAATAAAATGTTTCCAGTAATTACGATAAACCACTGTGACTTGACTGTTATACATGTGCTCTTATTTAAAAATGCGACTTAGTCCAGATTTAGTCGGGCTGTCAGTAAACACTCCAGAGAAAGACCATTGTGTCAATTGGATTGGCAGCTGCCACATATGCTCTGAGCTGCCATGTCCTTACATACTTTGTTGGCAGAATGTGTGCGTGATGCCTTTTCCTCTTTTCTCATCTCAGCATTTAACTTTTTAATCACATTGAGAGTGTGAACCGTGAAATGAATCCCATCTGTCCAAATGGCACTGGCTTTCACAAAATACTTTCCTCCCTGTGGAAATAAATTTTCATAGGATTAGGTTTGCGGTGATGTTTTCTGTGAACTATTTACCATATGTGATACAAATCAAATGCCGAAATGACAGAACGCAAAATAATCCTGTTTTGGAGTTTCTAGGGGGGAAAAAAAACAAAAAAACTTTTGGGTAAAACTGATGGGCAGATCTGCATTGATTCAAGTTTGCATATACAATGTCAGCCATATAATGTTTTCAATGAATGTCCATAGATATATATTTAACATGATACTATTTTTAATATTATCTTGCAATATTTATTGAATCAGGCAAATGGGGTGCAAGCACAATTATCACAATTACTGCCAATTTTACAGTCTCTGCACTGGCTAGTTAAGTTCCGTATCAGTTACAAAATATTATTACTTAACTACAAGGCCCTTAATAGTTTAGATCCTGCGTACCTAACTAGTCTTCTACCACGCTACAATCTATCACGCTACCTAAGATCGCAAAACTCTGGACTTTTGGTAGTACCTAGGATAGCAAAGTCCACTAAAGGAGGTAGAGCTTTTTACGCATTTGGCTCCCAAACTCTGGAATAGCCTTCCTGATAAGTTTGGGGTTCAGACACACTCTCTTGGTTTAAATCTAGATTAAAGACACATCTCTTTGGCCAAGCAGTCAAATAATGCATCTTATAATCTTGTGCTGCAGTTATATCTGATCAAATGCACATTATTTTTCTTTAGTTTGGGTTAAACAAATCATTTTTGCTTGTTTGGGATTGACATCCTGTGGAATTACACAAGCTTTAGTCTGGATCCAGCCCTTACAAAGAGCTGAGATGACCGAACACCTGAGAAGAGATGATGCAAACCCCTCAGAGGACCTCAGATGATGCCAAACCTGAAACAACATAAACTACCAAATTTTGCTACAAGTTTGATTGCAACATATAGTCATTGCTGTTAATAGTGTTCATCGTCTGTTTGATTACGTCATTGACTGAATTTCACCGTACATTTCTGCCATATGTACATAAACTGACAGTCACCACTGATAAGCTACCACTAAATATTGTAGAAACTTAATTTGCTGTAAAGTTGCTTTGCAATGATTTGTATCGTGAAAAGCGCTGTACAAATAAACTTGAATTGAATTGAATTGAAAAGCTCATCGGTCTGAAAAGCGAAGTGTGCTTTGATTGGCCAGCTATCCAGTGCGTTGTGATTGGCCGAATACCTCAAGCGTG
>NW_015667268.1:952216-952503 GCF_001515625.1 Sinocyclocheilus rhinocerous
ATGCCAAACCTGAAACAACATAAACTACCAAATTTTGCTACAAGTTTGATTGCAACATATAGTCATTGCTGTTAATAGTGTTCATCGTCTGTTTGATTACGTCATTGACTGAATTTCACCGTACATTTCTGCCATATGTACATCAATTTGATAGTTACCACTGACAAGCTACTACTAAATATATTGTGGAAACTTAATTTTCTGTAAAGCTGCTTTGCAACGATTTGTATCGTGAAAAGCGCTATACAAATAAACTTGAATTGAATTGAATTATCAATCCTCTATTT
>NW_015667268.1:952533-956179 GCF_001515625.1 Sinocyclocheilus rhinocerous
ATGTGCATTAAGTTGCTAGTTCCAATTGGTCAATAATAAATGCACATTTATGATACAGCATGTTATTAGCTTGTATATATAATTGTTGTTCAGTTAGGTACACTGTAAGAAAAAAATATGTGGAAAAATTTAGCAACAAACGGTTCTGCCTTTAGCAACTTCCCCTGAAAATGAGTTGGCAACACTGGGCGGGTAGACACTCGTGTGTGTGCGGGATGCGGGAGAATAAAATGATTCACGGGACTCCCGCAAAAAAATATCTAAACAAATAAATTGTTATTGATCTATTGCACAAAAGCAACATGAACTAATATAAAATATAAACGATTAACGGGTGCAAGCGTATGCAGAGTTTCTATTTAGGCTATAACACGTGAAATAACAGTGTTCTGTGAATGTTGATGCTTTA
This sequence comes from Sinocyclocheilus rhinocerous, assembly GCF_001515625.1. Taxonomy (NCBI): domain Eukaryota; kingdom Metazoa; phylum Chordata; class Actinopteri; order Cypriniformes; family Cyprinidae; genus Sinocyclocheilus; species Sinocyclocheilus rhinocerous. Next base: position 952,943 of record NW_015667268.1, read on the forward strand.
ATAACAAATATTTATCGGGAGCGTGTATGCTGGGATTTCATAAATTTCATGGAGAGAAAAAAGTAACGTAACTAGTAATGTAACTAATTATGGTCAGGCATCAGGAATTAGAAGCCTAGCCACAGTTTATATGTTTTAACATGCACTCTGAGCTATCTTTCTTTTCTGTATTGTCTGAAAACCTAGGAATGCTGTCCCATCCTGCTGATACTCTAACTGCATTGTGTTTTCAACATACATTTTCAGCTATTTGACAGCAAAAGATGGAGCAAGAATACTCCGTAATGAATGTGAGTAGTATCATGTTAGCCATCTGTTTGTGCCTTCACGGACACATAGGACTTTCCAAAAGTACAGAATTTATGACAAACAAACACACACACAGACAGGGGTCAAAAAGAGGCAAACAGTAATTAATCAAAGTGAATATTGGTCACTGGATGATCTTGAATGCCTGCTTGGGCTTTTGGTGGCAGATGGCACATCTGATATGGGCGTCCTGCCAGACCGCTTTGCTGTGACACATCCTCAACAGCTGGAACATCAGGATATTCTTCCTCAACACATCCTCAATGTGTTGAGGATGCTTAGGATGATTGTAAGAATGACAGAAAAGCTGATGAGGAAGCGGATTTTGCTGATACTCCATCAATGGTATGAACTGATTCCTAGGAATTAACAACATATTCACTTTGGAAATTCTATCCATGAATGCCAGAATGATGATATTCTTGTGACTGATCCTGGTGTGTTAAAAATTGATAACTATGTGAGAAGGTCAGTGCAGTGTACACTCTAAAAAAAAAATCAGTAAAAAAACGGAAAAAGTACTGGCAGCTCATTACCCGGACTTTGTACCGTAATTAAAAAACAAAAAAAATCTGTTAATTGAAGGTCTGCCCACAGTAAAAATAAAAACAGGACTTTTTCTGTTTTAATGGTGCATCTAAATATATTAAAAAAACATATAAAGCAAATAAATCCAGCAAAATATACAAATTGAACATGGTTTATTTTTACTTCATGTAAACATTCTTAAAAATGCATGCAATGGCTTTTGTTTGCCTTAAATTGGTTAGGACACAACGATTTCATCACTAAATTACTCAATCAAATCAATTCATTTAACAATGTGTCAAACACTGAAAAATGCTTGTATTGTGGAAGACAATTTAGCTTTAAACAGTAACAGACAGAATTAGAAAAAGAAAACATGAGCACTCGTACAATACTGGTGTTGCACCAAACAGTGGTCACAAAATTTAAACTTCACAAACTGTGAAACAGTCAAGATTCAAAACATGTTTTCCTATAAGAGAACACAATATTGTTTATAGGGATAGTTCACACAAAAATGTGAATTCTGTCATCAATTACTCATCCTCATACTAACAACATATTCACTTTGGAAATTCTATCCATGAATGCCAGAATGATGATATTCTTGTGACTGATCCTGGTGTGTTAAAAATTGATAACTATGTGAGAAGGTCAGTGCAGTGTACACTCTAAAAAAAAAATCAGTAAAAAAACGGAAAAAGTACTGGCAGCTCATTACCCGGACTTTGTACCGTAATTAAAAAAACAAAAATTTTCCGTTAATTGAAGGTCTGCCCACAGTAAAAAAAAACCCAGGACTTTTTATGTTTTAATGGTGCATCTATATATATGAAAAATATATATATAAAGCAATTAAATACAGCACAATATACGAATTGAACATGGTTTATTTTTACTTCATGTAAACATTCTTAAAAATGCATGCAATGGCTTTTGTTTGCCTTAAATTGGTTAGGACACAACGATTTCATCAATCAATTACTCAATCAAATCAATTCATTTAGCAATGTGTGGTAACGCTTTAGATTACAACCCGCAAAGAACTATGTAACTATACTGAATTTACGGTGTACGTTTCTGTAATTATAGTGTACTTATAAAGAACATACGTGTAGGTATAAGGGAACAATGTGTTACGTTTGGGTAATAAGGGGAAGGAAAACTCTAAAAGAAATGGATATGACAAAAAAATGTAATTAATTAAACTGAACAGAATAACATGCAGGTTGGAGATGGAAAAGCAATCATACAGTATTTTAAGTTCATTATTAAATCAACTGCTATCCCTAATACTTTCCAATTCAAACAATTGTTTATAAATTGCTTAACTTACATTTCCAATGGTCCCTGTTGTTGTAAAAGTCAACAGAATAAATGACTCTGACTATTTTATTTTCAATATTTAACACTAATGTTAAATAAAAACTGTTAATAAAACGGAATACAAACCCATGATAAGAATGCAGGGGTGCTTGAGATTCACAGTACAGCAGCAATTGTGTCCTGTCATTAGAAAGAAAAAAAAAGAAACACTATGAATGTCATGAACTGCTGTCCCTTTAAAACACGACGCATATCTGACACACATCCGATCTACTCCAGTCTTTACGGTCAATTAAGACTTTTTAACTAATTTTAGACTGTGTTGTTTACGAGGTCACTCGCCCACAAAGGTCATTTTGGCATAATGTCGTGTGCATTTGTCCGTTACAGTGCGGAAGTGAACTTAATGCGCTGCTGGCGTGCTGTCTGATTCGTCGGATGCCTGTGTTCACTCAGCCGCTTCACAGACAGCCTGCTAGTAACGTTACCGAATTGATTTCTCTTTTGCATGTTATCGTCCTTGAGTGTTTAAAACAAGACAATAAAAGGTCTAAACTTACCTCATTTGGCAGAAAAGGTGATAGTGTTATCCTTGAAGAATTTGCGATGCCAGATCTTCACTTACGTTAGTTGTATTTTCATCTCCTTTAAAGGGGTCATATGATGCTTTTTTAAAGATCATTATTTGGTGTAACAGAACACGCCTGTGACGTCTCGCCCTTCCATTGGACTGATTACACATGTTATTCAGAGCGTGGTCATGCTGAAGGTGTTCCCATAGCGTTTTCCGACGCATCTCGAGTTCCTGAAGGGAACCATTTTATAGTGTTACATATTATAATAATCTTGGTGATGATGTGTGACTGTTGGGGAGTAACTAGTTACATGTAACGGCGTTACGTAATTTAATTACAAAATAAATGTAATAAATGTAAGTTACCGTTACTAAGAAAAAATGTGTAATTAAATTACAGTTACTTATGAAAATGTTAACGATTACAACGGGGATTACATTTGTATATTTACACACATCCACATACAAATTTAATTGATTTCTTTCCCAAATTGCACTGA
>NW_015667268.1:957404-961543 GCF_001515625.1 Sinocyclocheilus rhinocerous
ACAAACTGTGAAACAGTCAAGATTCAAAAAACTTTTTCCTATAGAGGAACACAATATTGTTTATAGGGATAGTTCACACAAAAATGTGAATTCTGTCATCGATTACTCATCCTCATACCATTCCAAACCCATAAGACTTTCATTCATCTTCAGAACACAAATGAAGAGTATTTTTAATGAAATCTGGGTGCTTTCTGTCCCTCTATTGATAGCCTACGCAACTACCACTTTCAAGGTCCAGAAAGGTATAAAGACATCAATAAAGTATGTGACTCCAGTGGCCTAACATCAATTTTAAGAAGTGATGCAAATTATTTGTGTGGAAGAAAACAAAACAAATCAGTCTTTTTTTCTCACAATATGTAGATCTCAGACACATTCACAATGCATACATGTTGAGTTGACATGAGAGCAGATGTTCTGACAATACAACCCATCCCAGAAGCCTTGCACTTGTTACAAGCAGAGGAAAAGGGACACTGTATGCAAGCCTCATGTATTAAAGGTCCTGGGTTTTTTTTGCAATTGTGCTCACATTGGTGCCTTTTTAAAAATGGTGTCAACACAACACATAATAAGCACTGTGGTTCTCTCGTGAACTATGATCTATGCTGAAGTGAAGATGTTTTGTGAACAGAAAGCACTCATGTTGCTTCTTAAAATTGATGTTAGGCCACTGGAGTCACATACTTTAATGATGTCTTTATACCTTTCTGGACCTTGAAAGTGGTAGTTGCGTAGGCTGTCAATGGAGGGACAGAAAGCACCCAGATTTCATTAAAATGATCTTCATTTGTGTTCCAAAAATGAACGAAGTTTTACAGGTTTGGAACAACATGAGGGTCAGTAATTAACAGAATTTTCTTATATTTTTGGTGAACTCTCTCTTTAAGTTAGATTACTAACCTGTAATTCATGCTAAATTATCTAAGTGTTAAACTTCAATTGGCATGATTCTGCAACAACGCTTTCTTGTACAGCATTTGAAAATATGGAACAAAGATTTGTTCACTCATGCTTGACATTTCAATGTGAAACTAAGAAAACTATACAATTTGAAGTAGGAGCATGTGATTTGTGTGTTGAGTGTTTGTGCACTCTTAGTATACCTCTCACCATGTGCCAGTTTGAGGAAACTACTGAACACAGCCTCCAGGTTTTTTTCCCCTTTTATCTGCATGTTTAGTCCAAGTTTCATTTTGAGATTTGAAAAAAGCTCAAATGTTACATGGATTTTCGAAGTTGTTCATGCAAGAGTTGCCTTCATCTCAACCCTCGTTCAGGATTTCTTCACAGGAAAACTCTAAAAGAAATGGATATGACAAAAAATGAAATTAATGAAACTGAACAGAGTAACATGCAGGTTGGAGATGGAAAAGCAATCATACAGTATTTTAAGTTCATTAAATCAACTGCTATCCCTAATACTTTCCAATTCAAACAATTGTTTATAAATTGCTTAACTTACATTTCCAATGGTCTCCATTTGCATCTGTCATATGAGCTTGTCAGATCAACTATGTCTTACAATATACTTCATTATTTTCAACTAAATAAACAGCAACACAACCAAATGCTTTATACACATTTCATAACATATGTGTTGCTTACTTCTGTATGAATTCCAGCGTAAGTGCCATCTCCTCTGGGTATTTGTAGCTCACAACCGCAACAGGGGAGGAGATGTGGTCATTAACTTCTTGAACAACAGCGATCTTGAACTGCCCATCACCATAAACAAAAAAAGACATTAAAAAATTACCATATACGTAACGACAAGCAGCTTTGAACACACCTTTGAAGCTGTGTTCAGCAACCAACTTCATGTTGTTGTAAAAGTCAACAGAATAAATGACTCTGACTATTTTATTTTCAATATTTAACACTAATGTTAAATAAAAACTGTTAATAAAACAGAATACAAACACATGATAAGAATGCTGGGGTGCTTGAGATTCACAGTACAGCAGCAATTGTGTCCTGTCATTAGAAAGAAAAAAAAAGAAACACTATGAATGTCATGAACTGCTGTCCCTTTAAAACACGACGCATATCTGACACACATCCGATCTACTCCAGTCTTTACGGTCAATTAAGACTTTTTAACTCATTTTAGACTGTGTTGTTTACAAGGTCACTCGCCAACAACGGTCATTTTGGCATAATGTTGTTTGCGTTTGTCCATTACAGTGCGAAAGAGAACTCAATGCACTGCTGGCGCGCTGTCTGAAGTCTGATTCGTCGGATGCCCGTGTTCACTCAGTCGCTCCACAGACAGCCTGCTAGTAACGTTACAGAATTGATTTCTCTTTTGCATGTTATCGTCCTTGAGTGTTTAAAACAAGACAATAAAAGGTCTAAACTTACCTCATTTTGCAGAAAAGGTGATAGTGTTATCCTTGAAGAATTTGCAATTCCAGATCTTCACTTAGTTGTATCTTCATCTCGTTTAAATTAAGAAAGATGTAAATGGTCTCTCCTTTTCTCACAATTCCTCTGCCAGCTTTTGTTGAAGGCATTAAACTAACTACGTTAGGACTGCGCTTCAGATTTATCACAACTGCTTCTCTTCAGTAATGACTAGATGCTTGAAACGATATGATCAACAACAATTCAAAGTTAATAAACAATTAAAAGTGTAACCTCCGTAAGTAAGATGTGTGACGATAAGCAGTGTTGGGGAGTAACTAGTTACATGTAACGGCGTTACGTAATTTAATTACAAAATAAATGTAACTGTAATCAGTTACCGTTACTAAGAAAAAATGTGTAATTAAATTACAGTAAATTAATGTTACGTCAACAGTTTATGTGACATTTAACAACATAGTCTATAATTTACCACGGAAGTGTAGAAACAGGTTCCCCAAATTCGAAAGCCGACTTTAAAATGAAACTTTGGCCCGAGAAGACCTCCGTCAGTAATGGCGCCTGCTCTTGCACTGTTTTCGTGCCGATAAGCGACCAAGGTTCTCGCTCCCACAATGCAAAGTGTAATTCAGAAATACGGGAAAACACATGTAAAAACCAAAAACGGAAAAATTACTTTAAATATTACAGTATATTGTACTGTATATTGACATTTTTTTTCTTACAGTGTAGTAGGCAGCAAGAACTGCTACTAAACAGGATCTTCAGTAAAGATACCTTGAACTGGGGCTGAATTTAAATTGATGCAGCTGAATCCAAGGTGGAGATCAATCTGTTTGAGCTGGTGAACACGTTAATCAGTGATATTGACGAAAATCTATTATTACAGCTCACATGTGAAGATTGTGTGCAATAACACACTACACAGAATGCAAAACACTATAGTCTATAGTTAGATAGTCTCTAAAGGCATTTTCAGACAGGGACTTATCATTGTTACAGTGCTGCACTTTCTTCATGGTTTGGTTCGCTTTCACAAGGCATCATTTCAAAGCATATCAGTGTTTATTTAAGTAACATGTGAGTAAAACTCTCCTGTCATTGATCAGAGAGCAACTGTTTATGTTCCAGGATTCCACTCCTAGCGTCACACACACAGCCACACACACACACACTTCAATAAACAAGCTACAGGTAGTCCAAAATGCAGCGGCTAGAGGTATACCAATATAGCTGTCATTCTCATTCTGAGTGAAAATCAAGGTTTTGTTGGGACAACATTTTTGCATTGCACCTGTTTTAGAAAGAGCAATAAGAAAACATTTTAAGATTAAAAGGGGCTCTTTGGATTTCACCTGCAATTCTAATTTGCTGCACCCACAGAATCGAGAAGGGTCTGTCTGTGGACTGCAAGAGAGGGGCGTAACTGGAAGGGGGCGTAATTTGAACAAGGGGACTTAACTTGAAGTTGTCCAAATCACACAGAACCACGCGAGATGTCAAAACGAGATGTTGTCGGGCTGCGTTCGAAACCGCATACTTTCTAAGTTATAATCACTTAATTTCTTTAAGTAGGCTACTTACTTACCGAGTGCTATGAGAGTGTACAGCCTGAAGTACAGCCTGAATGCGTTAAGTAGATACGACCATCTTTCCCTGATCTTTTATGTAATTATAAGTTCAGCAATAATAATAATAAAAAAGAGGGACAGGTGCACTAACATCTCATAGCATCACTAACTCAACAATCTAGTATGGTTTTCCTCAGC
>NW_015667268.1:961773-962123 GCF_001515625.1 Sinocyclocheilus rhinocerous
AAAATATTTATACTGACAACAATAAACATGAATAAATGAGTAAAGGAATGAATAAAAGTAAGCATCACAATCATCACAATATACATATACAAGTCAACAACAGATGAAACAAAGCTTAATTCAAACTTATTGTTTGTGTTATCATGTATTTACAGATGGTGAGTCCCACATCCTACTGCCATCTCAACACAGCTGAGACAGTTCTGCTGCTGCGCTGTGCTTCACAATCTCGCTCTTCTCAATGGGGACATCGTTGAGCAAGAGGATGAGGAGGATGAGGATGACGGCTCTCTGAACCACACAAGCTAGAAGCAAGAGCAGGGGAACACATGTGGGACAAGTGGGACAAT
>NW_015667268.1:962649-970962 GCF_001515625.1 Sinocyclocheilus rhinocerous
ACATACATGATAGTGCAGACATACATAGGAATAACACAGTAGGGATGTAATATATGCCATTATGATTGTTCATTGTTAGATACAACCATCTTTCCCTGATCTTTTATGTAATTATAAGTTCGGCAATAATAATAATAAAAAAGAGGGACAGGTGCACTAACACCTCATAGCATCACTAACTCAACAATCTAGTATGGTTTTCCTCAGCGTTTGCAATATCTGCACAAAGGATATGTCGGGCAGCTGCTCGAAGATCTCGCCTTTGGAGAAGACTGTTGATTTTATACTCTAAAAATGTAAGTATTACTACTTAAACATTAAGATTACCCCAGAATGAATTGCATCGTTTGCCCACCCCAACACTTACATGCAATAATAATGATAAATGCTAACCAATAATTATATTACTTTTTTTTTTTTTACTTAAAATGAAAAAATATTTTTTTTTTGTCGTGACATAGCTATACATAAATATTGAGCTATACATAAATATTGAACAAATGCAATCGATGTGAATACATCAATTTTCAGTCAAGCAATTAATACATGAATTACCGGTAATAAAATATTTATATTTTATTTACTGACAACAATAAACATGAATAAATGAGTAAAGGAATGAATAAAAGTAAGCATCACAATAAATACATTCCAGTTACGCCCCTCTCTTGCAGTCCGCAGACAGACACTCTTGACAGAATCAGACACTGCTGCTTTTACACAAACACATCTCCCATTATGAATAATGATACAGCTTGATTAGTTGGTCCGTTGGGTCAGATTGCTGTATCATCACAACCAAACCACTCCAGAGTTTGCTTTCAATCAGGTTGAGACAACCTCATTCAGGTGATCTATGACTGATTATTTTGGTGCAGATCAAGGCATGATTGCCATTTTCATATATGCCTAAACAGACTGAAATAAGAGAGAAAATGTGCCAGGTTCTGAAACAAATGCTCCAAACGAGCCAGGTGAGAAAATTCACTGACAGAGTATTTTTTTTTTTTTTTTGATCTATACTGTCCTGCATAAAATAAAGTTAACTTATTATCAAACCTGTCTGAATCTTAAAGCAAAGCACAACACGGAGAAGAAGAGAAAATCCAATAGGCCTGCCATGTGTTTAGCCTCTGGGTGAGTGGATGAACTCTAGGTTTCTATGTGTGTGTCAATCTGTACAATATATGGCTGATGGATTCCCTCATCTCTAGGTTCAAAAACTGAAACAGGTTGTAGGCACTAGGTGAAGGGCAGGTTGGGTGTAAGTTTTACCCATTCGTATTCATTCAAATGCAGTAGGATCTAATGGAATTCGACAGTATTTTAAAGTAACTAATGCAATGTAAACCTTATTCTAATGTCTTAATGTAATCTTGATGCCTTGTGGTTCACCTTCATGCAAGTCACGATCAGCCTGCCTTTACTCCTAATGGGACATTTTAGATGACATGAACTGTTTAATGACTGTCTGATGCATTTTGCAACTGAAATTATTAATACTGCTTTATGTTTCCAAAATCTGGTGTATTAGTTCATGGGAAATGTCTAAGGCACTGAAATGCAAGGCGGATGTCTTGCATCAACTACAATGGAAAAGGGTTTTTGAAAATTTGTGAAAGTTCAACTAGCTGCTTCAGTTTCAGTTGCAGTGAGACTACTTTAGCAAATATATGAGGTAAGAAGCCATAGAATTAAAATTTCATGTTAACCTACTAAAGTAGATCACACATTTAAAAAGCTTAGGGTTCCCAGCAGATATCTCTTTCATTACACTTTCAAATCAAAATACTTTTAAAATACTATAAGGTGTACACATTTTAGGTTTTAGTATTTTGAATTGAAAGTGAAATCAATAAAGTTTGTCCTACATGAGGTTGTTTTGTTGTTGTTTACCAAAAGTAGTGCTCTTGTTCTTTTTTTTATGTTCTTTTTGTTGTAATGACTCAAATGGCTTTTTCTGTACAATGACCTTGAGCTTGTGAAAGGCACTGAATTAATAAAACTTCTTCAGCAATTCCATTCATAGTTCTGACACAATATTTTCCTTTTCAGAGAGGCGTAGTGTACCCAAATGTCATCCAGATGTAGTCAAGTCAAATAAGTTTTATTTGTATAGCACTTTCCACATACCTATTGTTTCAAAACAGCTTTAAAGAAAATAGTGTCTTACAAATTCCCCTAGTTAACAAGCCAGATGTGACCGTTGAAAAGAAGAAAGTGAGAGCAGTGAGATTTTATTTATTTTTTTGTAAGAGACATTTAAATAAAATATGCACTAATATCATATGGTCATAAAATAATTGGTTACATTATTACAGGCGTAGTAATGTGACCTGCCTGAAATGATTAAATTATCTAATATGTTAGTAAAGTAAGCATTGCATTGTAAAGATAATGACTGAAGCATAAATCATTATCTAGAAGCAGGACAGGAACATTCATCAGTCCATACAGCATCACTGAGAATTCATAATGGCCGCTGGTTGTAGGCACTAAAAAAAGAAGAGATCAGTCAATAATTTCCCTCTTTTTATTTACTCCAAGACAGCAAGATGTAATAGAAGGCAGCCGTTTTTGCAGCTGCTTTGTTAAAACTGTGGTGGTCAATAAAAACCAGGCCTTATTCTAATGTCTTCTTAATGTAATCCTCCACAGTCAGTGACTCAGGGATAGACATTTGGCTAGATCCATTCTCTGGGGAGTCACACCATAGAGATAATCGATCACACAGTCCCAGGGTCTAAGTTGAGGCACACAGGGGACCTTAACTTTACTGCATGTTGTAGATAGATCACTATACCCACGAGGAATATTTGTTTGACTAGACATCAAAAGGATTTTCAATTTGAGTAGCTCGGTTCGGGATTATTCAACATTGAGAAAAAAACACTGCTTAGCCCAGGACTAATTCTCCAGCTCCTCGGGAGATAGTGGGATTAGGATGGGGTAACCATAGGAAACGCAGAACATAGAGAACCGAGGTTCATGAAAGATTTCCAAAGTCCAACTTTAATTTTATTTGGACTATTAGTTATAAAATCCAGTCGTACCCAGTGGGGCGACTTTTAATTGAAGTGGTTGTTCGCATGGAGTAAGGCATTTTGAGTCTTTTAACAAGAGACAGATAAATTATATTTTATACCTTTTCTGAACAATCAACAAATAAGCAAACTGTTTTGTACAGGAGTTATGATTTGCTTATTGGATATTTTGGAGCAGTGTATCATTCTTATGTTTTTCTTCTTCTTCTTCTTCTTCTTTTTCCCCACAGGGTTTGATGATGATGCAGTAGACTGGTCTAATCTCCTTTTCACTTCTGACATCTAGGTCCTGTAAGAAAGATCATGTGTTACCTTGGTTAAAAATGTATCTGTTTAAAAAAAAAATGTTTTTAAAAATCCATTTGACCTGTACTTCTTTGGCATTAAATTGAGGAATACTGTACATATCTTCTCAGTTTGTCCAAACTGGTATAGTTTATTGTTAATGAAATTTTGATTAATGGGTTTTTCATAAATTCTGCATTTGATTTCTAATCCTGAATGTAGTTTCCTCTTTGATTAACTGCACTGGATTTATTGTCTTACCTGCTATACGGTACCTACATACTGTATGGAATGTTCATCAACACACACGATCCATCAAAACACTCTGAACTTACTCTTCTGACAACTTAATGTTTACATTCAAAACTGTGCATCCAGTTACTTTAAATCAACAATTAGTTCAGTTGTGCTGATAAAGCTATATACTCTGCTTGTTCTACCTGAGATGCATGACGTTTCCCTGGAATACACTACATGACTTTTAAAAATCTGAACAGATTTTTAAAACACTAGGCATCATACACTTACCGACTTTATAAATAGTGACAAAGGATACACTACACGGATCATTCACTACCAGACTTTCACGTTGTTCCGATCACAACAAACTAACGCAGATACGTGCACCTTGTTGCTAGGAGACGCGTGACAAATGAAAACAACATGTGTTCTAAAATTGTCTGAAAATATCAAACACGTTTGATATTCTCCGACTGGATGGAATCATATACTGAAGCTAAAAAATCAGAGTCTGTAACCATCATACACTACGCAATATTCTATGGAATCTGTCAACTCAAATCTGCAGACTGAATCTGACTTTCGGCAACTAGCGTCAACTTCTCCAGACTGTAAATCGGTGGAAAATTAGGGCAAAAATCATGTAGTGTATTCCAGGCTTTAACCAGATAAAAGATTTGTAATGCACTATTCTATTTATTTTGTACTGCAGCCCTGCTTGTGCTGTTTAACTTTCTTTCCAACTGGAAGAGTATTAAATTGGGTGACCTCTGCATGAAGAATCATTTTGTCCTACAACACAGGTAGTGATGGTGAATTGAACATTTCCCTCTTGCGGTCCAAAGGAGCAGATGCTTACAAGTCATTTGATGATAAGTTCAAAGAGACGTTTGATCATCCTGTGGCTATTGGAATGGGGAACCAATAATCAGTTTATGTCAAGGAAAAGGTCTCCTGCTGATTATGTTGCTTATGCCACAGCGCAACTTCTCACACTTTGTCCTCTGACAGCAGGAGGACAGATGGTGCTGTGAAGGCTGGCTGTTTTACAGGTTTAACCTTCTGGTAGATGCCCAAGAAGAAGTACCCAGCATTAGTCCTGGTATGGGCCATTTGTCTCAACCTACGATAAAAGGATGTTTATGCCCATCCGATGCATATTTCACTCAAATATAGTGAGAGTTTTCTCAAAAGCTCTGGGAGTTGTGTTTCCGAGTTTGCAGCTCCTTTAATGACTCCAAGTTAGAACTCAAGGAGATCTCTAATACCTGGAAAAAGCATTGCATTAGCATTCCCATTAATCTTAATGGCAGTTGTTAGGTTGGCACAGGACCTCTGGTTGAATGTGACCTGCTTGCTTATGGGCACAGGCATTTTGGAGCCAAAAGTCTTCTGTCTAGACCAGGGGTCTCCAGTTTTGCTCCTGGAGAGCATCCGCCTGAAGACTTCAGTTCCAGCCCTGCTCCAACACATGCCTTTTTAGTCTTTTCAGTGGAATTTTTGAATAAGTTTGAACACTGATTAGCTGGTTCAGGTGTGCTTGATTGGGGCTGAACTCTGAAAGATGGTAGCTCTCCAAGAGCAGGGTTGGATGGCCCTGATCTAGACCTACTAAAAGCACATGAAGAGTGTTATTTTGTACTACTTTTGCAAACAGGTATTTCAAATACCTTAGTGCTGGAGAGCAGGCGTAGAACCCCTGTGTTTTTTAGGTGTAGAATTGTTTCAAGCGGTGCAATCTGTCTGTGACAGACAAGAGTGCTGCTGGGAGCCACAGCATGAGCGGAAGTACTTCAGCACATCTCTGGGAAACCACAGATTAAAATCTCATTTGCAAAGACAGGAAGTTTAGTGGCGCTATCAGACAGCTTCACGGTCAGATGAGAGGTGTATCATAAACCGCCGTCTACATCCTCAACATACTCGAGACACGGATGTCCCGGACTCTGAAGGATTTGTGAGACAGACCCCTTGCGATCAGCGCTGTGACTACAGCAGCTGTTGTCCTCCCCAGAGATGGGAGGAAAGGCCTAATTCATTTCTTCTCTTTTGGATTTCAAATGGCGTGTTAGACGTTTAAAGCAGGAAGCCGTCTTTGTGTAGCCACTCAAAGTCCTCTAAATTATTTGAAAGCTGTGGGACAGGATAACAAAGTGACTGGCTGCAAATTGAGGGATTTTGAGCCTAAATATTCAAATCCTGCACTGCTTGTCATGTGTATATATGAATTTACAGTAAAGCTTTGTCACAATAACTGTCAGTGCTCTTCTTCCCAAATAATCACTCATATAATATTTATAGCTGTCCAATCCAGTCATTAGCTTGTACTGAGAACAGCAATCCTTTAATTCTTGTCTTTTCCAGTAATGTGTAGGCCTAAATGGGCTCTAGTGATACATAACGTTCAAATTCATCATGCTTTCTATGTGCACTCTGAGATTACGGTTTGAATAGAGCTGTACAATCATTAAATTAAACAATAGTGGGACGGTTGTTACGGCAGTACATAATTCAGTGATCTTAAAAGGGTTATGAATCAAACATGCCATCTAGCAAACCAATCATTGATGCTGTGGAAAGACACAAATCTGCTACGATCCATACCAACGTGAATATAGCGCTTTGAGACACCGATATTGAATGCAAACAAGTGTGAATGACATTTGAGAGCTATGGTGGATGAATAATGACTTATCATATGATTTGAAATCAGTATTTTTGTGTTCCACACAACTTTAATGTATTATGTAAAGTTTAATGTGTTTCTGATGGCATTGTTGTTCAGGCTGATTAAAGATAAGGATGTATCATTAACAGACACATTCCTCCAGAGGACACAGCACAGGTTGAGCCTCACTATATCAGAGCGCTGATCTTCAGTGCAAGCATTCATGGGAACTCTCAGTGGACTTCAGAGACGGACAGATATTAACCACACTAATTACATTAGGATTGAAGAAATTATTTGCTCTTGTTTTGAAAGTGAGATTGAGACACACTTTGTGCATGTCAATAAAACTATAAAGCTGTGTACGTTTTTGTAGTCTTTTCTTTAGCACATACTTATCGAGGTGTGCAGCGAATTACCTTTACTGACAAAACAATATTTCTCATTGATGTGGAAAACAAAGCATGGCTTTGTTCCACATCAGACCGCCAGTAAACCTTAGAAGTTGTCTTTTAATTGAAGAATGTCTCAAATAATACTGACATTTCAATTATGTCTGTATTACCATTCAGTCTAAAGTTAATTTAATCTACTCAAATATTAATTTATATATATATATTTTTTTTTTCATGCAAGTGTATAGAATTTCTTTACTCTGTCATAATTGGAGGATACATTTGTTTACTCTTTTAGAAATACATTAAATACACAAAAATAGTTATTTTGCACCCTACCACAAAACTGTGTAATGTAATACCTGCGCTTGCTATAAAATACTATAATTTATTGATTTCAAATAAGATGTAGACTACAACTACACATTGAAATAATAAAATAATACAAATAAATGAGGCTGTGAACAAAAAAATGTCATCACATTGCTCATTGGTACAGTGGTGAAAATGTCAGTAATGTGAGTTTAAGGATCTTATCTCAGAGTATTGTACAGTGCAAGTAAAACTGCTACTGTATTATCAGTGGACAGGTCTACATTTAGAAGATGGAACTCATTTTTAATTTCACCTGTACAGGCTTGTAGCATGCTTATCTTCATGCTTATCTTGATTCTATGGTCAGACAGATAACCGCTGAAGAGGGCGGGATGGGTGGAGTGATGCACAGTGTAATGTTGTGAAGCTACCGCAGCTGTGTATGAAAAGTGGGGTTTCACTGCATGCTGGGGTGGGGCATCTGTGCCACCTCAGAGCAACTGTCTGTATGGCCTATTCCAGGATCCACCACTGGGTTACTAAAATGAAGCAAGTGGTATTAAGTTGGTCAAGTGATCTCAACGTGGCACCCCCCATGTAAAATAAATAAATAACCTAATCCATGTTATATATATATAATAACAGCTTTTATTAGAATACTGATATGACACATGCATTTACATCATTTTGAAAGTAGTAGTCATTTCCTCAGACGTAATTATTTATATTGATAAAGAATAAAATGACTGATTGCACCATTTTTAGCATTTTTAATTGCATGGATTAAAAGCTTTAAAAAAGCTGAAAAACTGTGCAGCCTTACTCTAAATAATTTGTGTATGCAAATACAAAGTGCAATGTGGAGCCATTCATCAGAGGTCTAAACCTTTCAAAGAGATTATTCATCAAACTCAGATATAAGTATATTAAATGTGAATCCAAGGTACCTTTTAAGTGCATTTAAGTTAGACACTTTATCAGTTCAAGCATTCTGTGGAAATAAAACACAACTTATTAATTGATCCGCACCATGTTGTACTGTTTGAGCTAGAGGAAAATTAGTAACACATTATTTTGATGGTCCCTTTTGAACATTCTGTGGACAATAAGTAATCTTGCACCTACATGTCTAATAACTCTCATCAAAGTGTTAGTAGACTGTTTGCTTAATATCTGCTGACTCTTTATTGTCATGGTCTCTCAACAGACATTCTACTGACTATAAGTAATTTGCAAGTACATATCAACTTATTCTAACCCTAACCCTACCAGTCTACTAATACTCTACTAAGACTCTAATGAGAGTTATTAGGCATGTATGTGCAACGTTACTTATAGTCAACAGAATGTGTTAAAGGGACCATCA
>NW_015667268.1:971349-976989 GCF_001515625.1 Sinocyclocheilus rhinocerous
TTAGTAGACTGTCTGATTAATATCTGCTAACTCTTTATTGTGATGGCGTCGCAACAGACATTCTACTGACTATAAGTAATTTGCAAGTACATATCAACTTATTCTAACCCTAACCCTACCAGTCTACTAATACTCTACTAAGACTCTAATGAGAGTTATTAGGCATGTATGTGCAACGTTACTTATAGTCAACAGAATGTGTTAAAGGGACCATCAAAATAAAGTGAAACCCAAAAATGCAAAATATAATCTATTATTTGGCATCATAACATTTTTCAAAATCTGTTTGTTATATAGTTTGTTGTTTAAATGAGCTTTAGACTGATTATGGTAACATTAAAACAGGCTAACATTAAAACAGCAGAGAATTACAGCCCATTTTGAAAATAAAAAATTAGTCTAAAATTTAGTGCACATCATGAAGATTGACTCCCATGTGTACATTCTAGAATATATTGGCCAAAACCAAACAAACATCTCTCTGTTTTCTGTAATCATCTGGATAATGGAGCATATCATACTCTCTGTTGTGATTTTGCGATGATTCCTCCTGTTTTTGTGAATCCAGTCAACATTTTGTGACACATCTCCCGCTGCATGCGTGAAATTTCATTCTCCTCCAGCGCTGCATCTCACTTCTTTATGTTTCTTTAAGGATCGATAGGGGATTCGGGGTTAGCCACAAGCATCTTTGAAAAGTGCTGTGGTGGGGGTGTGCTGCTAAATATAAAACTGCATATTCACACAGTCCACTGAGCAAAAAGAGCTCATTACAGCACACAAAACAATAGGCGCTCTGTGCTTTGGGTGAGCATTGTCTGAAAGTAAAAAAGACAGGGAGAAAATGAAAAACAGGCACTGCTCAGCTCATATTTGAGGTGACAGTCGGCTAAAGGAATTCATAGTTTTACTACTGAAAGTGCAGCAGTCACAGAGTGTTTCCATTATAGTACACTTAAAACACACTTGCAACATACCCAGTGCAACGCTGCAGAATTTGGAAATGAAGCAACCAACGCAATATCCTGTTGCTTGTCGCTTGTCACAGTTGTGTCTGGATAACATAAAAACTTGCTTGTTTAATCACATTTCTTATGGCTACATTTTGTTGGAACTGTTCTCAGTAAAAGTCCTCGCACCAAGAATGATGACTATAACATTTTGATAATCGTTCTTTTTTTTTGAAAATAGGAAGGTCCACACCACAACTATAATGATAATGACACCAAGGAGCATTATCACTAGAATCCCTCATCAAAAAAAAAAAAAAAGGCAGCCAATCAGAATCCACCCCCTCTTTAAAGAACTTGATTATTTAAAAACAGCAGATAAAAAACAGCAGTGTGCACTTATAATAAACATAATATTGTCAACCATTGGTGTGAATGATTATATAGTTAACATTTATAGTGATTTTTATAGTTATCATTCTTGGTATGAACAGGCCTGAAGTGTGCCAAACCTTACAAATACCCTTTTTGTCCAAATACAAATTCCCTTCCATCGTGCCTAGCTTAGAACAACTTTGTGGTTGAAAATACCCTCAAAAACATGCTGCTCATGGAGAGAGATGCTAAAAAAAAAACAAGTAAGAAGCAATACAATGACCAGAGCACCATAAATAAATAAAAGCAAAAATGCTTCCTTTGTGAACGACCCTTAACCCTTAGGCACTGTTTGGGGTCTTTTTGACCCCAAATGACTTTTGCTGAAAAAAAAAAAAAAATTCCCTCTTCTAAATGGCATGAGACTTTGTACGGTTGTCAACACTTGGTAGCTCTACAAAAAAAAATTAAAAAATTAAACTGGATTGATATCTGGTTGTATGTTAGTGTGAAAACAAGAGTCACAATCAGGATGTTTGGGGTCTCTGGAGACCCAACATTGAAATGAACGGGGAAATAATAAAATCGATACTTTTTCTTTTTAATTTGTCAAATAAAATCACTAAATCCTCCACAATGCTGACCATACACACACACCAAAAAAAAAATCACCCGTAGAAGTCAATGGGAGACTATAACATATTGAATTTTTTGTTTCATAATTTGTCAAAAATGTCAGTTACAATGCAGACAACACACAAAAACTGAAAGGGTGACACCACAGCACATCCATGGTGGAGGAAAAACCCACACATTTAACACCACATACAGGTTTATATACTTACATACTTCAGTACAACAAACTACTAAACTTTGAAAAAGAGTCATTTTTTTATTACTACAATAATGATTTTATAATCTCTTAACATAAATCTAAATAAAAAAAAAACTTGTGAAAAGATACCTATACCTATGTGGAAATGGCAAATAGGCCATTGCGTAATGCTCCAGAGCCCTCTGGTGGCTTTAGTTGAAATTTCATGTTTTTCTAATTTTAAAAGTGTCTGTTTTCAAGTAGATGGAAACAATTTCCCATTATGCTACTGCACATTGGCCATGTTATCCCCATGAATTAAAATTAGGAATGTGGGTCTTTTATGAAGTGTATTTTACATAAAACGTTAAAAAAAACTATTTAAAACATTTTTTTTTAATTTATATAATAAAAAAAAAAAACATAAATCCTCCCAAAACTGCACAAATGTAGAGTAAAAACATTAATAAACCGACATAAAATAACTTTGCATGCCTTTCATCTGTGGAACGCGAATGAAGATATGTTGAAAAACATGTGAAAAATATAATTTTGTTTTGGACTCAAAATACTTCAAAATATCTTATTTTGTGTTCTATAAACTAACCCCTAAAGTCTACCTTGGACAGATGGCAAACTCAACTGCCAAATGCATTATTGTGGACTGTAGGCAAATGATATTCAGTTATATGAAAATAAAATTACAGTAAAATGTCTTCATAATCCAATTTGTCATTATTCAGTACTGCATCTGCCAAAACAATGAATGCCTATAAATGGAGGGTTTTCCTAACAAATGTTTTCCAGTGGTGTTTGACTGAATGACTGATTAAACAATACGTATGCTATTCATTTGATTACAATCTATTGACAGCCTCGTTTTATTGTGCTTTCTTTCCTATATTTAGTGTATATTTCTTATTATCATTAAGTAAGATTCTCATTAGCATTCAACTATCACTCCCATGGTAAGTAAACATAACTAAATCCGCAAATGGTATATGTGCAGCTTAAAACGAGAAAAAAGGACATAAATGTATTCCGACTGCCTCATCGAAACACCCACTCATGCCTTGGAGCACACAGCTCTCTCCTGCCTCTCTTTTGACAGCATCAAAAGGTTATTCAGAACAACTCTTCTCCAGCGAGTGCACACTTTCTGTCTGCAAGCTACACAAGGGCTCTTTTATTTACAATACACTCCTGCACCTCAAGGCCAGCGCTCATGCTGAATATCCAGGCTATTCCATCCCGAACGCTGGCATCTGTGTACCTTAGGAAACACAAATAAATGCGCCACCTCCACCCACACATCTCGCCGAGAACATCAGCATGGACCTCCGCATGACATCCTGAGGTGCTTTCAACTCCTGTAAGATGCAGATGCAAAGCGGTGCTAAAATCCCCGCTCGCATTAAGCAGAACAGAGACACAGAGGTTCTCTGGAAAACATTCTCGTGTGTCGGCTGGAACAATCTCTATCTTGATTGCGCCAGTCAGGGCATTCACAGCATGAAGGGTGAGGAACTGATTAAAAGCTCGTTATTAATGCTATGTTTGCTTTAATTGGGAGCCATGGCAGAGCCGAAAGATAACAGGGTTGCTGTTGGCGATGAATGAATTGTGTGATCGTACTAGAGTATTCTGGGACAGAAAGGGCTTCACTGATACCTGAGTTCATTAGCTATGCCATCTTTTTTAGATTTCTGAAGGTTAAAGTCAATCATTAGACAGTATGCTTGGATGAACTGAATTGGACACTATTTAGACTGCCTGTTTGTCCTGAGGCGAGCATCACTGTTAACGTTCATCATGTTTAAGATTAGAAATTTGAACAAACCCGTAATGCTAAGCATTAAACACATAGCAATGCACTAAAAGCACTCAGAACACCTTAGCAGCTGCAAAGCAATGTCTTGCCAACCACCCACAATACCCTAGCATCGTGGCGGTGAGTTTGGCAAGCACCACACACGTTTTCTTCAGAGTTATTTCAGCTTTGTTCGGCTTTGTTCCACTAGTACTGCAGAAATTACACTCTTCGACTCTAATGACCCCAATTTATTTGTACATATCAAAGGGCTATTCAAATTTGCATACTTATGCACTATTCTAATAGTATGTTTATAATAACGTCAAATTCAGTTTTATTTCAAAGTACATTTTAAATCATGTTTAGTAATCCTTTGTAATGTTTTAAAGAAGTACACTTTTTGTGTTTAATAAATTAAATTATTTATTGATTAAATGATTATAATTTATTATAATTATTAATGTAATTATAAATAAAATATTAAAGTTAAAGAGAAATTAGAAATTAAAATGAGAAATGATTGATTGATTGATTGATTGATTGATTGATTTTACTTTTAGTTTTAGTTTTAGTTTGGGACTGTGGGTGTTCTTGGGGTACCATCAGCCAATCAGCATCGTCATGACAATTTTCCTGCTGCTTCAAAGTGACTACTCACATGCCATATACGTACGTAAGTACATGAAACTGAGCAAAGATGGCAGCAAGCAGATTGTATACCTCCGAGGGGTCCTGCGCCAGCCAAGCAGCTGTCATTGAGATGAATGGCAGTGCAAATTCATATCTCTTTCCAGGTATTTTGACCTTCTTGGTACATACATGCTAGTTTAAATGATATGTCTTTCTTTTAGGAAAGCAGTGATGACTGAATTCTGACTGAACTGTGTCACTGTTATTGAAGACTCCATAATGACATTCAAAGCACACACAGTGCAGTAAATTTTTTTATTAATATGTATGCATAATTGTATGCAAAAGAATTTGCACATTGTTTTATTGCAGAATGCTTTTTTTAAATGTTCTTATTTTTGTGTTGAATTTCTGACATTTCAACACTTGCAGCCATTTTCATTCACACCAACTACACTGCACAGGAATGCGAGGTACGTGATCGCCTGACAATTCAACCTCTGTTCATATGTGACCGCTCAGGGATATGAAAGGTGCAGGATCACACTCATAACATAATAGGCCAAGCTGACGATGATTGAACAGGCTTGGCACACTTATCGACGTTATTCCGAGAGATATATTGCATCTCTGTTACAAATGTTACTGGGGTCAGGCCACCTGCTCAAGTTTCAATAAGACCTCTCATCCAGCGTCGGCAGTGAGATATCACCTCTCAAAATGACACTGTGCCGTCTGCTTTTTCTTCTCTCAACTGTTATGGCTAGACATTTGTCAGTGGTCTTTCCCCCCTCTTTATACACTCATGTATTAGAGGCTACTTAACTCAGCACACAAGCTGAAAAATTTAACTTGTCATTTGGCCAAAGGCTTGTTTGTGATTTTATTAGTCACAAACCCGAGCACAGAGGTGACTGGATGATAGATGCACATGCTAAATACAAGCCCAGCTCTTTTTGTCAATGCACCAACAGCAGCAGAATTTAAATGTGCATTTGTATTCGATTAAACTACTTTAAAAAGGGTTGCCCAAAAATTTTACATTGTAATTTGTAAAA
>NW_015667268.1:977212-978962 GCF_001515625.1 Sinocyclocheilus rhinocerous
AAAAAAAAAAAAAAAAAAAAAAGATTGTTGAAAAGCAAAGCTGGTAGTACGATTAAAAATAGTGAGCATTATATTCTCAGGAAAGGGTGGCATTGTGTGTTATGTGTATCTGCATGACTTACTACTGATATAATAAGGTTATGATACTGAAATTGGTCTCATTATTTGCGACTGCTTCTCTAATCTCGGGGAGTTTAACGCAAGATTCACAAATGCTTGCTCTTGAAAGATGAGCTCAGTGAATGGTTTATTTGGACCAACTGGCTCCACTGAATCTCAACCTGTAAGTATGATTAATAATTGATGTTTATATTTTCTATCGAGCGTTCAAAATACGGAACTATGGCAACAGGCGTATCGTTTCCGACACGTACTGTACACGGTGGACCAATCACAACAGACTGGGCCATCTGACCAATCAGAGCAGAGTAGGCTCACGGAAGGGCAGGGTTTAGAGAGACTGAATCTTAGAACTGCTGCAAATGAATCGTTTGAGAATCGTTGTAAAATGAGGTGGTATTAAATGCATATTTTGAGAAAACTAAAGCGTTTTTTTTGACCTTGCATACATCTAAACCTATAGTAGGAGACTCCCAAAACAACATTAGGAACCTTAAAAATAGCATAATAGGGGCACTTCAAGTGAAATAGATTAGACACACACACACATATATATATATATATATATATATATATATATATATGTGTGTGTGTATTTTTTTCTGCACTTTCTCTTCAACCCTTCAGTGTGATTTCTTAAGTTCAGCAGTAACCTAAATAAATAAATACACATTTAAAAAATGGCACAAATGGCTGCATTTTCTGAGAACAACACTTTTATAGACAGTCACACCAAAGCTAACTATCGAGACCAAATCTGTTTGTTATATAGAATATTTAATGGTACTATCACATTTATTTATTTATTTATTTATTTACCCCCTAATAAAACAGACAGTTATACCCTATTTCTTGGGAATCTTATGTCTTGGGAGTTCTGAGAATCTCAGAAATGATTGGTAGACTTTTGGTAGCATTTTTCCAAATTCAGGTGGCCTCATTTCGAGTACTGTCCAGAAACTCAGTCCATCCACAGTCATTTTAAGACAACATTTGTCCTACTTCCTAATGCAAAGGATCTTCTCTGCAACAATGGGCCGACCTCACATCTCTTTGGGTCCTGCCAGTCATTGCATTAACCTGAGAGTAAAGAATTTCCAAGTGTTGGGGACATTAGGAACATCATGGCCTAGATCCCGTCTCCTGCTGTCCCTCCTATCATGGGCAGCCTCGTGTCAAATGCTCACAGTCGTTATTGCTGAATATGCGCAAGTCAGCCTTCAAAACAAACCTGCTGACTGTAGAGGTCTGTGTGCACTGCGAGATGAAATATCAAAGCACCAGAGTGTCAAAATACTCTGATATCTTTGACCACCAATTTCATTAGCATAGTGTGAACACTGGGATTACAACTCAAAGCTGCTTAATGTCACCTCTTTGATCCTTGCAACAGTTTTAAGGTCAACAAAATGTGTAAAGTAGCCATATGAAAGTGACCATAAATACAAACTGAAACCACCTACAGTTCAATCTCAGGTGCAAACATCAAGGGCTCAGCTCTAATAGTATGCACCTGCAGTCCACAGTGAAAGGCATCAGTATTGATAAATTCCTATTTGCTCAGAAATGACTCCGGAGTCCATTTCATGACTTTCAGATTATTATTCAAAAACACTTTTTTCTTTATATA
>NW_015667268.1:979217-980450 GCF_001515625.1 Sinocyclocheilus rhinocerous
TATATACGTATACATATATATATTATTAATAGAATTAAAGTGCTACAACCTTGAGCGGGAACGGCAGAAACCATTGTAGTGACGGAGAAACCGGTGCAACTGTGAACTGAAAACTCTTTCGAAACATTCCTTTATTAGTATTTCTTCTAATGCAATATAAAGATTTAAAAGTTTAATGCATATAACTCCTCAAACAAATGTTTTTTTGTCCATTGTGGGGGTTTAATGATTAGGGGCTAAGACCCAGCCTGGGACTAAGCTCCTTACTTCTATTGGTTGAACTTCCTGACATTTCAAATGATTTCGGAAAATATTGCATTATCATCATCATGACACAATCAGATCCTGGGTGTCCTATAGCTTTAGCAAAGCAGCATGTAATGCCACTCTGAGGTTGTAGATCTATGTGTGTGTGTGTGTGTGTCGTGTTATGTTGTGTTTGGGCTCGGCTGAATCAAGAACACGTTCTCTAAATAAAAATATGTCATGTACTGTGGTTTAAGTTTGGTGAAGCTACAAGCCAAAATGTGAATACTGTTTAAATGTACTTGTTATTGTTTGGTCTCTACCTGAAACAATTATGCTTGTTGTATTCTGCCAGTTGAGACTTTTTTTAAAGATATATGACAAATGACTATCTGTTATGCACACACAAAAAAAAAAAAAAAAAAAAAAAAAAAAATCAAATATATATATTTATTTTATTACCGGTTGATTTTCTGCCAGGACATTTAACAATAATTGTACAGACATTTCTAAGCAACTTTGCAAGTACGTCAAATTATTCTACTAACCCTAAACCTAACCTTAATCTATTACTCTACTAATATTAAGAGTTAGTTGACATTTAATTGCAAAATTAATTAAAGTGTAACCAAATTTAAACCTTTCAGTCACCAGATTTATGCAGTATCCACCAAGTTACAGCAACTACAACAAGATAACTTCTACAAAAAGAAACAGTAAAACTTTGGTCCCACTTTATATTGTCCCCAATACCTGTGTACTTACATAGTAACTAGATGTGTACATAGTATGTAACCACAGTGTAAGTACACATTGGTACACAGTATCTCCAGTTGTAATGTTTGTGTAACTACACATATGTAACAACCCACTGAATGGTATGTGTAAATACAAATGTGTAACACGACATTGGTAACAACACTTTTTGGTAATGAAAGTACAAATGTGTAACAGGACTAACAGCACTTTTTGGTAAAGAAAGTGTTA
>NW_015667268.1:981375-983818 GCF_001515625.1 Sinocyclocheilus rhinocerous
GCCTGTGCCATACCTGTTTGCTGTTGTTCGACCCTGCCTGTGTTTTTTGACCACTTCTCTTGTGAATAAAAGCTTGCACATGGATCCGCACGCCTCTCGTCTCGTCAGCCCCGTTACAGTAACAACCCACTGAATGGTATATGTACGTACACATGTGTAACAGGACATTGGTAACAACACTTTTTGGTAATGAAAGTACAAATGTGTAACAGGACTAACAGCATTTTTTGGTAAAGAAAGTGTTACACTTTATATTAAGTAAACAGTTGCTATGGATTTACCATGTAATTACTTTGACGTTAAACAGCAGCGGTCAGTAAGTTAGGCTTTACATATAAATTGTGGTTGGTGTCCAGAATGTTACACTTTATATTAAGTGGACAGTTCCTGAGGAGTTACCATGTAAGTACACTGATATTACAGTGGTGTACCAACTCCCCCAACTTGAGATCCAACTCCTCCCACTTTACATATCCCTAAACCTACCCGTCTCCACCCCCTGGATCAAATTGTTCCAATTACTCTTATGCATATTGCTGTTACAAAATGTAATTATATATGTCCTCTTACACATTTGTACTTGCACAAACCATTCGGACAGTTGTTACATGTGTGTAGTTACAGAAATATTACAGCTCTAGATACTATGTACCAATGTGTACTTACACTGTGGTTACATACTACGTGCACATCTAGTTACTATGTAAGTACACAGGTATTAGGGCCACTTAATATAAAGTGGGACCAAAACTTTAGATTAGAGAACACATATTGACTATTTACTATTAAGAGTTTTTCCTCAATAAACTCATAATTTGCTGCTTTATTGATAGTAAGTAAGGTAGTTGTTTGTAGTACTTATGTTTAGTTATTTGGTAGGGTTAATGGATCTAGAATGCAGAATTAGGGGCCATTCACACAGAACGCGTCTTTGTGTCTAAAAACGCGAGACGCAGCGCTGAGGGATGGTTTAAAAAAAAGTGCCGCATAGAACGCGTGTTTACATAGAAAAACAATGGAAAAGTAGTGCATTGGAATGGAAAACGCATTCTGTGTGAACAGCCCCAAGGCACTAATAATTGCTTGATAAATAGCCAATATGCTAGTAATATGCATGCTAATAAGCAACTAATTAACAGTGAATAGTGTTCTAATCTAGCTATAGCTAATCTGCATGTAGAAAAAGTGGTTAAGAAATTATTAAACCCCTGTAAATGGATGACACATGGGTGAAAATCACAGTGCATGAAGTGCCTGTGTGCACACATCAACATCAATAAATCTCATTGAGTCAGGACGGACAGAACAGCAAATTTGTCTTTCCTGCATTATGTGTGAGAACCACCTACTGCCTCAACAACAGAATCCAATAGTGTGGGTGAAGGTTTCCTGCATGAAGCTTTCTTATCTCATAATGCTTGTGATTGGTTGCACATTTTAATAAGTATATTGCTTAAAACACATAATCAACACCACATTTCATGTTTTATATACTATAATGTGTCTTATAATCAGTTTTGGGCAAGTTACTTCCAAAATGTAATACATTATATATTACTAGTTACTGTCTTTTGAAAGTAATTAGTTACATTACAATATTACTGTGTTCTCTTGTGGCCCGAATAGTGAAAAACATGAGAAGAAACTATTTTGCGTTAAACCGGTTGTTTTTGAAAATCTGTGCACGAAATAAAGCTGCTCTTAATTTTCATTGATGACTGCAGTGTTAATAATTTTAATTATAGGCCTTTAATTCAATTGTATAATTTAATAGACCTGTTTAAAAAAACGTTTAAAAAACATTTTCAATGAGAAGTAGCCTAAGCTAATAGTCTAAATTTTAATTATCCTCACAGCGCGCCATACGGTAATGCGCTATGAAATTATTGCGGCGTACCCTAATAATAATAATAGGCCTAATAATAAGAAGAATGTAACAGGCCTACATTACTTGGAAATGCTAAATCCTCTTAATATTGCCAATTGTTGATGCTTTGTTTTGACAATATCTCTGGCTATCGTCGACATGAATTGTGTGCACTTTATCTATTGTAAAAAATGTTTCGAATTTACCATGTTTTCCTGCCAGTTGACATTGAGAGTGACTGACTGCTGTAGCCTATAAAAAACACAAGGTGGCTGAATTTGTATGCTGAAGCTTATAGGCGTTCATTATTTTCACTCAATTTCATTAGTTTTTTAGCACCCCCCCTGAACTGTTAAGCACACAGCACTGATTGCACACAGCTGTATCCAATCACACATTCATTATATATCACTCAATCTGACTCCTATCAAACTGCCGAGTATTGTATGCGCTTATCGCCAGCATTGATAGCTACTTTACAGAGCACTCGTTAGTTTCCCAGTCCTAGCCTAGTCTTGCCCTGTCTGTTTTCTTGGTTTCTGATCTTTGCCTGTTTTCCTGGATTTATCCCTCTAG
>NW_015667268.1:984103-988197 GCF_001515625.1 Sinocyclocheilus rhinocerous
CAACACTGCTTATAATATTTAAGGTGTAACCATTATTGCTCTGGTTATATATAACTAAATGTAATGCATTACAAAATGCATTATAAGATTCAGCAGCTAGTGTTTGACTCCCATCAGCCCCAGTACACACATTCAGGTTCACTACATCACAGAGGAGAAACAGCACACTGTAAAACCTGTTAAGTTGAGAATGCTCAAAACTTTTCAGGAAACTTATTTCCTCAAAGCACACTAATGTTTTTAAGTTAGTAGAGCTTAAAAGTTGTGCGATGAGTGGGGCGGGTCTGAGAGCCATGGGAGCCAAGCCAGGCCAGTGTGACGCACAGGTGTCTCTCATTAACACTCACAACACTGGCCTTGCTTCCAAGGTGCGTTCACGCCATGTCGTAATTACTGTGATTACGAGATACCAACTTGTAAAAAGCGTTCACTTCCTCGTAGAACTCGTAATTACAACTTGTGAACTTGGAGTTTTCTGAGAGCAACAACTTGTACTACTACCACCTGACCACCTCAGATTCATTATGCTTGGGCACTGATCCTCATATTAAATCAGATCTTTAAAGTTCAGTGCTAGTTAGCAATAGCACACTAGCACACCGTAATGTAACTATCAGAAAGACTCTCACTGTACACTTGAATGTAAATAGACAAGCAACATGCAGTATATGTAGTCTTAAAGTTTTGGAGTCCATCCTCAACCTAAACACAAGCTCTACTTTTCACCACAATGGTAACCCTACAAAACCAACATAACAGAAACCTCTGTAAATCCTAACATAACACAACATTAGATACCAACTCATGTCTCCCCATGTTAATCTTGTGGGAAAACACACAAAATAGCACTTAATTTCAACATTTATTTTCCTTATACAGTCTGATGCAAAGCATGCTGGGAACTAGAAAACTCAATCATTTTAATTTCAGCTTACTACAAAGAAATTTTGAGTTCACAGAACTTTTTTTTTTTAATGAAGTCCAATTAACTTTCATTATCATTTGAGTCAAATTAACTTTTTTTTTTTCATTTAATTCATTTCACTGTTTGGTTTTACAGTGCACTTGGTAGATGCATGACTCTGTTTATTCTTTTAGGAGATGTTATGAGATGACAGCAGTAAACACACCTACTGTTGACAGTGTGCACAGATGCTCTTTTCTCAAGTGACATGTTTATTTGAAAAAAGTGATTTATTCATGGTTTCAATCACTCAAGCTAAGCTTGCATTTATCCAATGTGGTCTTTAGGGCTCTCTTTTAAAAAAGGTGGGCTGATCTTAGCACACCCAGTGGATCTCCACAACATTTCTGAAAAGATAAGGTGTTGGTATAAAAAAGAAAGGTTACACTTTATTTTAAGGTGTCCTTGTTACAGTGTAATTATTTAAAGATGATTTTCTCACTATTTTGATTTTTTTGCACCCTCGGATTCCAGATGTTCAAATAGTTGTATATCGGCCAAATATTGTCCTATCCTAACAAACCATACATCAATGGAAAGCTTATTTATTCAGCTTTCAGATGACGTATTGACCCTTATGACTGGTTTTGTGGTCCAGGGTCACATTTAAGTACTGAGTAATATTAATTAACTACATGTACTTACTATAGGGTTAGGATTAGGGTTTGGATTAGGGTTACTTGCATGTAATTATGCATAATTAATTGTTATTATAATAGTAAGTACATGTAACATGTGTAACAAGGACACCTTAAAATAAAGTGTTACCAAAATAAATAATTAAATACATTGTTGGCCTTAATTATTCAGCATTATATCTATATCCATCCATCCATCCATCCACAGTATCTATCTCAAAGAAAAAACATTTATTAACTCAATTCCGTTATTTCTGTATAATATGAATTAATATGTTCATATGCATATTGGGTCTATTTTTTTTCATCCAAGTACACTGAAGAAAAATAAATATTTTTCCCAAAGACAAAAACTGTCATACAAAGTAAGTTTTTTTTTTTTTGTCTTTTTGTCTTTTTAAAATATGCATAATATTTTCTGTTATGTACTAACAACGAAAAAAAAATCACTCAATAATTTCTTCTGTGAGCAAATCTAGCCAGTCCTTCACATCAGCACTCTGGTTTCAAGCGAAATGGCCATTTCAATAAAATTGTTTCTTGTATCATTTATTTATTTATTTTTCTGTAGGGAGTGTTAGACCAATATAAAAATGCACGGTAACACTTTATAATAACTTTCAGTAAGGAATCATTAACAAACATTATATAATGCTTAACAGATCATTATTTAATATGTATTCACATAGCTAGAAATATTAGATAATGTGCTTGTTAATGTTTACTAATGTATTTATTAAAAAGTACCTAATGATTAACAGATCATTATTTATTCTAAATGAAAATGCTTACAGATGTAATTAAACTTTAAATTCATAAGATCATGCACTTTTTAAAATACAATTAATTTTAACAGAAAGTATACAATGGTGACAAGTTTATTTGTTAATGTACTTTTAAATGCTAACGAATGTCATTAAACTTCAGTTCACAGATTACATAATGCTCTTTTTTACATTTACAAATGTGAAAAAATTAGCTTATTCAGTAATTTTAAGCTGTCTACTATTCACTGAACTATTCATGTTAAAATATTATTCATTAAATAATCACAGTCTGTAAAGGTCTTATATTTGGTCTTCGTTTGTTGTGTGGACTTCTACCATTTACACATCTTTACAAATAATTTATTAATTATTTGTTTATATTTTTGCAGTACCCAACCTAAAGTTGAAACTACTCATCATTTGTAAATGTTTATAAACGATTACTAATCATTTGGTATCTTTATGGGCATTGGACTTTTAGCTAATGTAACAACGTTTGTGTAAAGGGTGGTTAGTTATGTTTATTTAAATGCTTATTAAAGACGTAACACACATTGTAATTTGGGTGCAAAACATGTTTTTATTGCCTCAACACTTATATTAGTATACTAAATCATTAAACAGGGTATTCCTTGAATCATACATCAGCAGGAGAAAACTTTTTTTTTTTTTTAAGAAAATACTTGTTCATTTATCAAAACAACGAAATATAACTGTCACGCTTTGCTTACGGGAGGAATGAGGAGATGAGGAGATGTGGAGATTTCACAAAACGAGAGTCTTTAATAATCCAACAGGGAGACACAGAGCACAAGGAAGACGTTCAAGACCCGACCAGGAAACATGAGGCAGACTACACATTTATACTAAACTTAACGAGGGACAGACAGGTGCGGGGAATCAACTAATAATGATACAACAAGAACAGGAACATGACTAAATAAGGGAACACTGAAACAGAAACAGGGGCAAAACAGGTCCATAATCCTGACATATCGCCCCCCTCCCGGAAGGCGCATCCTCGCTCCATAGAACAACAGAGGGGGGGAACGGGTGGGAACTAAGGAGCAGGCTCAGGAGGAGGACGGGCACCCGGGAGGGGGCTGGCAGACAGAGACCAGGGAAGTGACGAAGGAGGGAGGAGCCATGGATGAGACAGGAGGGGCCCGGAGCAGGAGGAGCACAGCAGGGCCCAGGCCACAGCCATAACGGCGGCCCACGGTGGAGCCGACGGAGGGAGGAGCCATGGAGGAGGAATGGCCACCAACTCCAGGGGGCCGACCAACGGCTGTGGAGGAGCCCGAGGCGGAGACGGAGAGCCGATGAGCCAGGGCGACGGGGAGGATCCGGAGGTCCTAGGCGGAGCAGATGGCGCCTGGAGGAGCCCGAGGCGGAGACGGAGAGCCGATGAGCCAGGGCGACGGGTAGGATCCGGAGGTCCTAGGTGTAGCAGATGGTACCGGCGACCGACGCGAAGGCGTCGATCCGGGAGGCCGCGGTGGAGCCGGAGCGACAGAGGACTGAGGAGGAGCCGAGGGGATGAAGGAGCCTGACGGAGCCGGCGGGATGAAGGGATGAGGCGAAGCCGGAGGAGTGGAGTCCCGAGGAGCAGGATGGTCGACGCCAGACCAAGGCGGAGCCAGAGGAACGAGGGAGCCCGGCGGAGGTAGTGGACTGCCGGGCCATGGCGGAGAGGAGGGAGCTAGGAGCCATGGTGGAGCCGAC
>NW_015667268.1:988241-990741 GCF_001515625.1 Sinocyclocheilus rhinocerous
TGAGTTTCCGGGCTTTCAGGCCAGAACTTAGGAACGGGAGCCCTCTCCTCTTTGGTGTGGCACAGTCGCCACGCCATACACAGCTCACCCTCAGCCACGGTGCAGGGGGCGGAGCTCCTATCCGCGCTCACACCGTCTGTTTACTATTCACTGAACTATTCATGTTAAAATATTATTCATTAAATAATCACAGTCTGTAAAGGTCATGTATTTGGTCTTCGTTTGTTGTGTGGGCTTCTACCATTTACACATCTTTGCAAATCATTTATTAATTATTTGTTTATATTTTTGCAGTACCCAATCTAAAGTTGAAACTATTCATCATTTGTAAATGTTTATAAACGATTACTAATCATTTGGTATCTTTATGGACATTGGACTTTTAGCTAATGTAACAACGTTTGTGTAAAGGGTGGTTAGTTATGTTTATTTAAATGCTTCTTCAAGACGTAACACACATTGTAATTTGGGTTTTTATTGACTCAACACTAATATTAGTATACTAAATCATTAAACAGGGTATTCCTTGAATCATACATCAGCGGGAGAAAACTAATCTTTTTTTTTCAAGAAAATACTTGTTAATTTATCAAAACAATGAAATATAACTGTCACACTTTGCTTACGGGTGGAATGAGGAGACGTGGAGATTTCACAAAATGGAGTGGACACTGGCGAGACACGGATCCCCGTTCATCATCTGTCTCGAGGAGGATCAGTGTCTCACCAGTGTCCACTCCACAAAGGCAGCGAAATTCGCTCGAGGACCATTTTCGGATGACAGCGCTCTGCACAAGATGTTTAAACTGGTGTCGTAGAACGCACAGAGAGCGTTGTCCGAGTAGCTGGTTAGAGCAGCGAGGACCAGGAACAGTCTAGTATGGCCCTCGAGCGATCTCTCCCCCTGCTCCAGCAGAAGGAGGAGGTACTCCTGTACTCCGGACAGGAGAGGGGATCCATGGAAAACACAACAGAAACAAAACACTGAAGGAAAAAAACGGAAACAAAAACGGAGGGAACTGTTTCGGTCGGGTCTTCTGTCACGCTTTGCTTACGGGAGGAACGAGGAGACGTGGAGATTTCACAAAACGAAAGTCTTTAATAATCCAACAGGGAGACACAGAGCACAAGGAAGACGTTCAAGACCCGACCAGGAAACATGAGGCAGACTACACATTTATACTAAACTTAACGAGGGACAGACAGGTGCGGGGAATCAACTAATAATGAGACAACGAGAACAGGAACATGACCAAATAAGGGAACACTGAAACAGAAACAGGGGCAAATCAGGTCCATAATCCTGACAATAACTCTAATTGTGACCCCTTACCCAACCCGTAAACCTACCCATACCACCAAGCCCTAACCGTACCCATATCACACCTCAATGTCATCAAAAGTGTTGTACATTAACAAAAGCTTTTAATCATTGTATAACATCTGTTTAAATAATTTGCATATTTTCAAGACCTGCATGATCACATGAATTACAAGTTTAATGGCATTTGTAAGCATTGTAATTTGCATTAATTATCTGTTGATCACTAGGTAATATT
Source organism: Sinocyclocheilus rhinocerous (assembly GCF_001515625.1). Classification (NCBI taxonomy): domain Eukaryota; kingdom Metazoa; phylum Chordata; class Actinopteri; order Cypriniformes; family Cyprinidae; genus Sinocyclocheilus; species Sinocyclocheilus rhinocerous. Next base: position 989,801 of record NW_015667268.1, read on the forward strand.
TAATAAGTTTAGTAAATATTATCAAGCACATTGTCTCATGTTCCCTTTCAGTCGGTCACTCTCGACGTCACGTCGGATGACCGACGAATTGGGATCTCGCTTAGAGAGACCAATCTACTTCGAGTGTAAACTAAACGAGCCAATGCACATTGGCATGTTCCCTCCTTCAGGGAACGAGGGTTACCATACGTAACGTTTCTAGCTGTGTGAATATATATTAACTAATGATTCGTTAAGCATTATATAATGTGTGTTAAAGATTTATTAATGAAAATTATTATAAAGTGTTACCAAATGCACTTTAAATAAATGATATGGTCATTTCACTTTTTTTTCAGTGTTTAACAACCCATCTCTTTCTATCTCCTAATGGACAAGCAACAAGAAACTTTTTTTTTTTCTGTACTGTAGTTGCCAGTGTTTTTGTTATTAAATACAATAAACAGCCATTATTTCAACATAAGCTGTATTTATGTAAGAATCCAATATCGTTAACTGCCACTGCAAGATGTGCATGGCTATTTTATGGTTGTCTGTGGAAAGCTGATTTCTATTAGTTTTGGAAATGTGTGCTGTTGTGCTGTTTGTCTAATCAGACCGGAGGGACGGACAATACAATTTCTAATTGGCGCTGAGCTGCAAACCGCCCTATCTGACCATATTTAGGCCTTTATAATTGCAAAGTAATGGCAATGTGTTATGTTTTGCAAACAGATATGCCACTAGAGTCATATTTATTCTAAATACTTTTAATGGTATTCCAAATGGTAATAATGCAGTGCTTTAGTTTAAGACACCCTTGATGTCTCTACTTGTAGTGCAGTGATTACATCCCCCGACGACACACGCGATCGAGTGATGACTGAAAAGAAGCGACGCCTAAATGACATACCACCTCACCTCTTTCATTAGCCGTGACAACCTCTTTCTTCCCCTCAATT
>NW_015667268.1:995741-1002917 GCF_001515625.1 Sinocyclocheilus rhinocerous
ACAGGGCAAAGTTTCCTGAAGTTACACAGTACAAAGACTTACACAGCACTCACTAATATAAATACACAGTATTGAACACTGTGATATAAAGTATACTGCATGTGTTCAGAACCATGGACAGCAGCCCGACTCAATAATAGCTGCAATATAAAAGGGTCATCGTAACAAAATAAAATTAGGTCCCTTTGCTGAGTCCACATTCATTATTCACTTAACTCATTAACACTATTTAGCAGTCTGTGTGAAAGACGGGTGTATTATGTGTTGTGGCGTTCACACAGTACGCATTCTTGCATTCCGTCTGCCTTGTTATTAATTGTTGTTCTGTGTACACATGCGTCAGATGGACGTTTTTGGTCATTGCATCGCTTCTCGATTTTTTTATTTTATTTTATTTATTTATTTATTTTCCTGTTATGCGTTGCGTTTGAATGTGATGTGCCGAATGGCAAACTTTTTGAAAAGACAATGTTCCACTGTGTTGCATCAAAAAATATATCTGTCATAGCTGGCGATCTGTGCACACGCGCACGTCAAACGACCATTGTGTTGGTCTCTCTGTTCTTTGCGCGTTTGTGTCGCGTTTAAACGCGGTGTGCCCAAGCCTCAACTTTCAAAAACACATTTAGCAGCCGTTTTCTCTCTTTAAACCCAAAAGGTAACATGACTGCTTTACTTCATGCCGTTGATAATCCAGTCGATTCAAAGTATGACGCTACGGTGAACGAGTCCTAACAAAGCGCTCGATGGTGCTCAAAGGGCTTCATGTTATGCGTCAGCGCCTTCCTAAACAATGCCATACAGTCTTCCTTCCACGTGACACCCCATATGCACTGAACGCTGTCTTATATACAACGGACTCTTGAGTTCGCGAGAGCGCAGCGAGCTGCCTGTAATGTCAGCAGTTCCAGTATCATATTGACAGCGTGTGGTTATGCGTCGCGTCACGACATAGATTATGCATTATTAGATTGAGTGTTGAAAAATAAATGCACACACCTAAAGACATCAAAAGGCTGCCTGTCACATGTCAAACGTTGCGTTTTAATTAAGATAATTACATGCGTTGAATAAACTCCACGAACCCTTGACAGGGTGCTGCTGAGGTCATTTTCATATGATATAGGTGCCCTTGAGGCCGGACGGTTTCCACCTGTACTGGTACTGCTTCTCAAGGCATTTTGATTCTTTCATGACGTCTCTTAACCAGATGCATGCTCTCATGAATAGTGAGAATAACCACAGGTAGAATGCATGCATTACATTACTTACCTAGTCATGTTTATATATTTAAACAGTAAAGGCATTACAACACACAGTCATGCGCTACATCATGTTAAAATACATTATATTCTTTAAACGTTTAGACATCAGTCGATGAGTATTACACCACCGGTAGCTTATTATATATATATATATATATATATATATAAACTGTACTTAAAATAATTTATGGAAGAAGGAAAAAAATGATTGCTTACAATGTGCACTATAATCAATGACGTTTATAATATAAATAGATAAATATTAGGCCTACACTGTAAAAAATGCTGGGTTAAATTCAACCCAGTGCTGGGTAAAACAGGGACAAACCCAGCAATTGGGCTGTTTTGACCCAGCGGTTGGGTTGTATTTGCTTACAATATACAGTATATTTATTTATGTTACAACTTTAAAAAGCGCTATAACTACGGTTACAACGTTTTATGGACAGATATAACTGTTTACAGTGTGCATTAAAACGCATTAGCTTTATTACATGAATATTTGTGTTATAATGCATTATAAATGTGGTTCCGTTGATTCGTGAACAACGTGTACTATGGTGCATCACGAAAACCTCTGTAACGCATGCATTAAATATACAGGCTTCATAGAGAGTGTTACCAAATCTCCTTCTTCTTCAACGTCAGTTCAAGTTTGATCAATATCGCCCTGCTGGTCCAATTGGGATGATTCTCCTCAAACAGCTCGTTTCCTAAGGCTTGATTTTTGAGGCAGGAGAGAAAATGGCTCAAAGCGCGCTGCTTTTTTTATTATGGCTATTCGGCACATCTATCGCTGGCTTCCCCAATCAAATAAATATCGGTGAGTCCGTCATCAGGACATGCTTGACTTCTTTTATCGCTAGGCTTTGTATGTCGATGTCTTATTTCGATGTATATGCATGTGTAGGTTATATATGGAGACGGTATTGTAGTCCGTTGTATTAAGTGCACTAACGCAATCTAAGGAATCATCGCAAATGATACCAACAGAATTGTCATAAATAATAAAACGATTATGAGTATAATTATGCAAAAATGTTTAGGTTTCCACTCCGCATGCATGTCAGCTATCAATCGCTTTTCATAAACTTAAGAGAAAGTTCCTTCCTAAGAATGGAAGGAAATCGAATTGAGTCTGTGTATAACAATGTTGGAACACATCCATAAATGTGTCTAAATGGATCTGACACTATCCAGTGCTGATTTAAGCCAGGTGTTTTGTATTCATACAGTCTTTATATGCATGAAATCAGTGCATAATCTCTGATTCACTGCTGTTTGGTCTTCATAAAGGTGGGCTCTTCATGCGTTCCACCGTGCAAGAACACAGCGCTTTCAGATTCGCTGTGCAGCTCTACAACACCAATCAGAACATGACTGAGAAACCCTTCCATCTCAATTACAACGTAGATAACCTGGAGTCCTCCAACAGTTTCTCTGTCACTCATGCATGTGAGTACTATGAGCTTTTACCTCAGTGTTGCTTCATATCACTGACTGAACGAGACTGTGGAATAATTGCTGGAATTTCTGTGCGAACATCTCTATGAACTGTGTTAATGATCATCTTTGTCCATCAGTAATAGACCAGTCACTACTTTGATAGATTTCAGCTTAATCCAGCAATACAACAAGTGGAGAAACACTGTAACAGGCTATTCTGCAGTGAAGAGTTTCTATTACCCCATATATTATCCCATAATCTTATAATGATCCAGTTATTGCTTTCAGTTGTGCAGAACCTATTAACATCAAGCCTCACTGTGGACTTCAAATGAAATGTATTGGTATTGAACAGCTTAATATTAATGATAATACTATAACTAACAGTAGCACAAATCATAATGAAAGCAAGGCATACTGTGTCACAAACAAAAATGGGAAAAAAAATACAAGGACAGAACAGATATGGTTGAATAGAAGCCAGAATTAGAAGCCAGAGTAACATAACACAAAGGGATGTGTTTTCAGCTGGGTTTCGAGTTCGGCTAGGGTGGAGAGGTCACGGAGGGTCTGGCAGAGAATTTCATAGTTTCGGGCTGATATTACTTTTTTCTATGCATCATGTTTTTAGTTTTTTCCTCTGAGGAACTTCTGATATTTATCAGAATTCTTGCTTTTGAAAATATTTTTTTCCCCTCAGTTGTTGTGGTTGGCTTTAGCGTTACGCTTGCTCAGTACATGACAAGTCGTTTTGTATTTCTGCTTTGATATTTTTGTGATTGAATCCCTTTGTAATTATGACAGTTCTTTTGCGGCACCCATGCTTGTCCAGTCTGATTTGCAAGTGAAAGTGTTGCAATAAGAGGATGAACATTCAGTGATAGGACTGCTTTGTGAGCACAGTCTGTCGGTATTTCAAAATCACTTTGAATTCAAAAGCAAGTCCCCTTGGCAACGCAGAATAACCCCGGCACTGTAGAGGTACAGATAGGTTTGAGAAAGATAACATAAATGATTACACAACATAAATGATTACAGTTTGTCATGTAATTATTGGAGGGACACAAACAAAATATTTAGTTTTTGGGAATATTAGTAGGTATTTACCTATTAGACTTTGTACACTCACTGTTTATCTTAGGTTTTTTTTTTTCTTAAATAGTGGTCAACCAATATCGATATTTAGAGAGGCAGATGGTGAATATACGTATACACAAAATGATCCACTGGTAAAGCTAATGGTAGCTTTTGGAAATGACTGTATGACCATTTCAATAAGACCAAAAAGGAGGACACATTGCATGATTCAGTGAAGCCAGGATAAAAACTAAAAATTAATCTTAAACCTGTAAACAACAACAGAAATGAACTCTTCCAGTAAGGGGAAATCTTTGACCCTTTATTTTGATTCCCAGAGGCATTTTTATTCATGTATGCATTTATTTATGTTACCTTGATGAGTGCAATTTTTGTAACTTTTTTAAATGTATGCCAAGTCTTTCATGTAAATTCTAAAAATATTTTCAATAAATGCATTTAGAATAATAAGACACTACCGGGCTGTTATCAATCACATCAAATCAGCATACACAAAAACATCTTTGCACTGCAGAAGTGGCACAGAACCTGCATCTGAAGTGGCATTTAGATATATTTACACAGACTGTTTAATGCAGCTCGGAGATGCCATGAATGCATTTACACAGCAGTTGCAATTGCATAAATAATGTTATGATATTAGCTTTTTAAATATAAAAGATCGTGAATATAGAAATGTGAAGTTTTGTAAAAGAAATTATACACTAAATATGAAAGTAAAATGTCAGTAGGTGGTGGCAAATCACTGTCTAAACGAGTCACTGATTCATTCATTCTGTTGGTTCATTTAAAACAGCTCATTCATTCAGGATCAAAGCAAGTGACTTTATGAATAGGTCACTGAATTACTGACATATGTGTGTTTTTTATTATTATTAATTATTATTAAATATTTTTTTTATTAATTATGTACCATTGGATAAACTATAACATAGTTATGATTTTAAAAGGCTACCCTAAGGTGAAAAAATATATATATTAAATCGGTTCCATTCAATTTAGAAATATCCATACATTTCCTAGAATTTTTCTTAACAGGTAAGGCCTATAGATGTCAGATCAACCAAAAGTACATTTGTCATCACTTCACAGTACTGTACATAAGTATGATCATTAGGGCTGCACAATTAATCAAATTTATAATCTCGATTACAATTACGGATGCCACAATTACATAATCGTTCAAAGTAGAAATTAATCGTTCAAAGTCCACTTATGTTATTCTGCATGCTTAAGATGCTTTTTTTCTTTCTACATGTAATCTTAAGGGTTTTTCCATTGTTTTAATTTTAGTTTTAGTATTACATTATAATACCATGCATATATTTACCTTTTTATTTAAAGAAGAAACCAATCCGATGTATAGTTGACATTTGAGGATTAATACTATAGAAAAGCAATACATGTTTTTCAGTTAGTGTTTTCAGCTTGTTTATTTTCATATAAAAATATGGCATGCAGTTGCTTCAAACAAAGGTGTAAACATCATTCATTTAATCGTAATTAATAATCACAATTACAAATTCAAAGGAATAATCGACAATTATGATTTTTTTGCCATAATCGTGCAGCCCTACTGATCATATACATATTATATAAGCATATTAAGTATGTTGCAGTAGATGAACAGCTTTTTTTTTGTGCATCTGACCATGATATCCAGCAAGCCCTCAGAACGGAATATTTTCGCTTATTTAGCACATTCAGTGAAGCTCTCCACCAGTTGCTTTACTCATTCACACACTTCCGTGCTGATCTGATCCTCAGCACCCGTGTGGATTTGTAAACCTTTCTCTAACCACTGCAGTGTCATCTCATTAACAAACAGACCTCATATTGCTTCACTGCACTGTCATTGGGGGAAAAGACAAAAAAATAACATCTACACATATGCAACCAATCAAATTGGAAGTGTCAAGGTGGGGGTGGGATTGTGGTAAAATAGACTGAGAGTCTCTTTAAAAAGCATTGAGAAAATGATTCAAGCCTGTCTATAACATCTGATTCCTTATCACACTTTAATGCCAGTGTCATTTTTAAACATGGTACAAACTGTTAACTGGCATCATGATTTTATACAAAACAGGGTATCGGCAAGAAATAAAATAGATTGGGATTTCATATTATCCATTTGGAATATAATGGATCTTGAAAGTGGATGTTTCATACTAGAATAGAGCCAAACATCAGTGTTAATGTGCTAAAATGATGCTTATTAACCTAGTTATGACTATTGGTTGACAATGTTTATTTGTTAATTTATTAACATTAATATTAACCAATTTTTGATTACGTGTTTTAAGCACTAAAAAGTGGTAGCCTGCAACCATTACCTTAAAGTATACCGGTCAAAAGTTTGGGAACGGTACGATATTTTAATGTCTTTGAAAGTACGATATTTTAATGTCTTTGAAAAGGATTTATTTATTTGTTCAAAAACATAGTAGAAAAAAATATGAAATGTTATTACAATTTAAAATAACTGTTATCTATGTAAACATATTGTAAAATATAATTTATTCCTGTAACGCAAAGCTGAATTTTCAGCATCATTACTCCAGTCTTCAGTGTCACATGATCCTTCAGAAATCATTCTAATCAATATGCTGATTTGCTGATTGTTATTAATGTTGAAAACAGCTGTGCTGCTTCGTATTTTTATGGAAACCTTGATATACTACTATTCAGAGGTTTGGGGTAAGTATGAAAAAATAATAAATTAATACTTTTATTAATTAAGGATTTATTAAATGGATCAAAAGTGTCAGTAAAGACATTTATAATGTTAAAAAGATTTCTATTCCAAGTAAATGCTGTTCTTTTTAGCTGTCCATTCATCGAATAATCCTGAAAAATAAAATGGATCACGGTTTTCGACAAAAATATAAAGCAGCACAACTGTTTACAACACTGATAATAATCAGAAATGTTTCTTGAGCAGCAAATCAGAATGATTTCTGAAGGATCATGTGGCACTGAAGACTGGAGTAATGATGCTGGAAATTCAGCTTTGAATCACAGGAATAAATTGCATTTCACAATATGTGACCCTGGAGCACAAAAGCTGTCTTAAGTCGCTGGGGTATATTTGTAGCAATAGCCAAAAATACATTGTATGGGTCAAAATTATTGATTTTTATTTTCATGCCAAACATCATTAGGATATTAAGTAAAGATCGTGTTCCATGAATATATTTTTAAAATTTCCTACTGTAAATATATTAAAACTTAATTGTTGATTAGTGATATGCATTGCTAAAAACTTCATTTGGACAACTTTAAAGGCGATTTTCTCAATATTTAGATTTTTTTGCACCCTCAGATTCCAGATTTTCAAATAGTTGTATCTCAGCCAAATATTGTCCTG
>NW_015667268.1:1003455-1007193 GCF_001515625.1 Sinocyclocheilus rhinocerous
TTTTATGCCAAACATCATTAGGATATTAAGTAAAGATCGTGTTCCATGAATATATTTTTAAAATTTCCTACTGTAAATATATTAAAACTTAATTTTTGATTAGTAATATGTATTGCTAAGAACTTCATTTGGACAACTTTAAAGGCGATTTTCTCAATATTTAGATTTTTTTGCACCCTCAGATTCCAGATTTTCTAATATTGTCCTATCCTAACAAACCATACATCAATGGAAAGCTTATTTATTCAGCTTTCAGATGATGTATAAATCTCAATTTCGAAAAATTGACCCTTATGACTGGGTTTGTGGTCCAGGGTCACATATGTTTATATTGTGTAATATTTATATATGTAATATTGCACATTTTTACTATGTTTTTTATCAAATAAATGCAACCTAGGTGAGCAGAAGAGACATTCAAAGACATTAAAAACTTTCACTGATCCCAAACGTTTGACCGGTAATATGTGTCTGCCTGATTTAACTGATACAATTAGTTCTTGTGACCTACTGGATAATCGTTGTTGACTTTGTTGGTTAATGATTACTAGCCTCATACAAAAGCACACACCCTGTAGTGTAGTTATTATATTTGTGTAAATGTCAGTGCTTTTAATTACAGGTATCCATTACAACATTCCGTATGGAAAAATGTTAGAATAATAGATTTTTTTTTTCCTGTTCCTGAATCCACTGACAAACTGTAAAAAATAAATAAATAATAAAAAAAACTCCAGTGAAGAAGTATTTCCCATTACTCCTCAAACGTGACAGCTACACTTTCCATTTTGCATTTCAAAAGCGGCATAAAAGATCTGAAGCATGCTGGATAAAATCTTCAAATCGTTGTGGTGCCGAATGTGTTTAGATGACAGCATGTGCTAAACCCTTCACAATCATTTCTAAGTGTTTTCCTTTTACCCATGTGCCATTAAAAATCAGAGATTTGTTAAACAGCAAATCAAGAATGCAGAAAGGATGTTAGATTGGTGCAATTACAACTAAATAAAAATGCATTGCTGTGTGGTTGCTAGGGTGTTCTGGTGTTACAGGCCCTTATACTGTAAGTACGGGCAGTAGTAATAGTGATGCTTGCGAGTAATTATCACTGTAAACTCACTGGCTCGTACCTTCACATGATGAGTTGAAGTATTCACCATCTTTCACAGAAAAAGGAACAGTATATTATTCTCAAAAATCGCCTTACCTTGTAGCATGCATAATAGGTTCCTAGTATAATTTCTTGGTTCACTTGTCTTTAATGTGATACCGGATTGGAAATATGTGTAATAAAGATTCCAAGTGAGATCTAAAGCTTTATGAATATCAAACCAGTGTAACTGATTTCTTTAAACTCCATGAAACATGTTTCAAGATTTAATTTTTCGCCTTGCTTTTCATGCTGGTTGCTCTATATAAAATCAGTTCATATTAATTTAATTTAGTCACATGGGAGTAGCTGTCTTTTAAGGTGAATCTATTTAAGGGAAGCGATGTTCCTTCAAGGCTGAAGCAGCATCACATGTCTCTCCCTGTAAACCTTCATTAAGAACAGAGCGCAGCAGCCCACATTCACACAGCAGGCTTGAAACACAAACAAACTTTCAGCACAAAATCATTTGTTCTTTCCTTGTTACTAGCTTGTATTCAAGGAAACAAGGCCCTAGTCATGTCTTTCTGCCAAAGATCTGACTGTTTGTTTCATCAAATGTCAGCCTAAAGAGCATCAGTTTACTGTAAATTCACTTGGACAGCCAACAGGGAAGAGGAATGCTTGGGAAGAAGTGCCTTAGAAAGTTGCTTTTAGTTTTATTTATTATTATTATTATTTATCTTAGTTATTGTCTGTTTCATATGAGTACCACACTGCCATTGAAAAGCTGAGAAAATGGATGTGTGTTTTGCTTCTTACAATCATAAACTGCTTCCTTGTTCAACTGATGTGCTGTCAGGTTATCAATCAATAATTTAGGTAATTGCTGTTTACAATGTGACAATGAAGCAAACCAATGTTTATGAATGACTGAGCAAAGTAATGAGACTGCTTCTCAAATTGTTCTAGTTGATTGTACTCTGAGATTACATTTTTGGCTGTACAGTTGTTTTTTGTTTCCAGTGATGTTGGAGTTATATACTCTGGGGGCGTTTTGATGAGGTTTCTGTATTTTGTAAGAAAGAAAGAAAATAATTTTACATAAAAAGATATTATGTAATATAGAAAGTATATTTTTGGCAGCGTTGGGCAAGTTACTTGGAAAATGTAGTGAGCTAAGCTAACAGTTACTCATCATTAAATGAAGCTTCACTACACTAAAGCTACAGCCCTGGGAAATGTAGCAAGCTAAGCTACAGCAACATGGCAAAAGTAGTTTACTACATCTAAACTATTTTTTTATTTTTTTATTTTCATATTGAATCAACATCATACCAAGTCAATGCGCTCTCAGTGATCAATAAAACTGTCAGTCAAACAGATAGACAGGCATAATAGTTCAGTTTAATTGTTTATTCAACAACTGTTCCAAACCAATTTGGCAACAAAAAACAAAATCATGTTCAGGGCCGGACTTACCTCATATTGTGACATATAGGCAAAATCCATTTTTGCTGTCAGCCGGAAACGTCCTATTGGTAGTTGGTATTATGGCTTTATTGTAGGCTATTCAGATACATTTATATAAATGGTAACACTTCACAATAAAGTTCATTAGTTAACATTAGTTAACTAGTATAGTTAACATGAACTAAGAATGAATAATACTTCTGCAGCATTTATTAATGTTAACTTCAACATTTACTAATGCATTATTAAAATCAAAAGTTGTGTTTGTTAACATTAGTTAATGCACTGTGAACAAACATAAACTACCTGTCACGTTTATGTTCCCGTTTTGTTGTTTTCCTCCCCATGTGTTCCTTGTTTTCCCTCTTGTGTCATTATGCCCTTTTTTGGTTATCTTCCTGTTCCTGCTCCCTGATTGTTTCCAATTTGATTCCAGGTGTGTCTCGTCTTCCCCTGATTGAGTTGTATTCTTAAGGAGTGTTTTGTTCTTTGTCCGGTATTGTTCGTCCTTATGCTACGTGTGTGTGTGTCTGCCTGCCCTGTATTTCTCCAAAGTTGAAGATTAAAAGACTGTGTTTTGAGTTTACTCCTGTGTCTCCTCGTCTCCTCGTTCCTCCACAGTAGCCAAAGTGTGACAGAATACCGGCCGCCGCTGTCTCAAGCCCAGAAGAAGAGGTGCCAGCGCGCCCTCCAGAGTCTGCCCCAGCGCATGTCCCCGAACTCCTGGATATGGCGACTCCTGCTGAGTTCTCAGCCCCTATCCTCTCTCCAGAGTCCGCTCCAGAAAGCTCTCCTTCGTTTCCTGAATCTCTTTTTGACCAGCGAATGCTTTTCCCCCGACATTACCGCCACATCAAAGGCAGTGCATGCATCGCATTTAGGTTTTCATGAACTTGCAGGTTTTACAGTTTTCTGTCACTATGTGGGCGCTCAGTTTTGTCTGATATTTGGCCAAAGTATCATATTATAAAAGATTCAGCTCTTCGCACAAGCTATTTGGCTGTGACTCGACAACAAATGCTGGACTAAGACACTCTTCTCCGCTCCTCAAATACAAAAAAAACATTAGTCTTTATAAATATAGTGTTTCTTCAGTAAAGAAAATGCTGTACTTATTAAATCAACAGGTCTTTATTTACCTTCAGACTGCAAACAAGCTGAAATGCTCCAAACTG
>NW_015667268.1:1007273-1017113 GCF_001515625.1 Sinocyclocheilus rhinocerous
GTTGCATGTGTCATTATATTATTAACATTTCACAAAAATCAAGTTCAAATACGAAGTTTCTGACCAGCGAATGCTTTTTCCAGACATTACCGCCACATCAAAGGCAGTGCATGCATCGCATTTAGGTTTTCATGAACTTGCAGGTTTTACAGTTTTCTGTCACTATGTGGGCGCTCAGTTTTGTCTGATATTTGGCCGAAGTATCATATTATAAAAGATTCAGCTCTTCGCACAAGCTATTTGGCTGTGACTCGACAACAAATGCTGGACTAAGACACTCTTCTCCGCTCCTCAAATACAAAAAAAACATTAGTCTTTATAAATATAGTGTTTCTTCAGTAAAGAAAATGCTGTACTTATTAAATCAACAGGTCTTTATTTACCTTCAGACTGCAAACAAGCTGAAATGCTCCAAACTGTGCGCCGCACTTCATTCATGAGAGAGGCGGGAGGAGTAATGAGGTTTGACTGACAGTTTGAGGAGCCAATGGAGTTACGGGTTTTAGTGGCAGTGGCGTCACTTACAGATCCAGGATCAGTGATCCTTAGCAGTTATATTTCCAATTTGAGCTTGAGCATCAGAATGCAGTAGCCCCTCACTGCGGAACACAAGATCCAGGGGGCGTGGTTGGATCCACATCTACGGGTGGAGATTGGTAGGTTTAGGGGTGGAGATGGGTGGGTTTAGGGATTAGGGGGTAGAGACGGGTAGGTTCAGGTATATGTCAGGTGGGAGGAGTTGGATCTGCATCCAATCACGCCCCCTGGACTTGTGTTCTGCAGTGAGGACCAGAGATTGTCTTACTATAGGGAGATGAGAGGGTCTGTATTACTTACTATTGGATAAAGCGTAATGGCTAACTTGGATCACGTGTCCCTTAATATCCAATCACATTACAGCATTGACATCATTGAATTTCAGTCAGAGTTGTATGACACTCAGTCACCATTTACGGATACCATAGGAATGAATGGGAAGTGCCGTAAGCTGAATCTTATCATTAAATAAGCCGTTTCCTCTAAAAAACTGTTTATTATACGTAGTGAAGCCACTCCTCCATTGACATTCATTCAAACAAAATGCCCTCTGGTCTCCTATCCCACTTTCTGCCAGACCAGAAGCATTAGCTTTAGCTGTTACGCTTTTTCGGCTAATGGTTGCAGGCTTGCCTTTTAGTGGCTTTGGTGAGGACCATCTCTGAGAATGCTTTGAAAAATGTAGCTTTTTTTGACGCTACCGTGCTACTTGATCAAAAACAGAGCTTTGAACCACCACCCTACTGAGGAATGTAGTTAAGCTAGTACCTGTAGCGACGCTACTGCCCATCACTGATTTTTGGGACCATTAATGTTTTGATATTTTGGCAGTTATTTTGTTTTCTCAGTAGATAAATATATTTGCTACCCAACTTCTCCATAATTTTTCCTTCTCATATATACATATATATATATATATATATATATATATATATACTGTATATATACTGTATATGCACACATGCATACGCACATTGATTTTGTAGTGAAACCTGAACATTTCTTGACAGGTTTTGTGAGATTCCCCCTGACATCTGCAATGGATCGACAGGGAGAGAGACCGGCAGTCATTGTGACTGTTCAATGTTTTCTTGCATCTTATTTAGTCTTTCATTTTTACTCTTTAATAATAACAAAATTACAAGAAGAATATATGTTTGAACCAGCGACGTAATGGTGATATAGAACTGCTTGTACACCAAAGACAGCACTGTCAAAACTGTCTGCACACAAGCACAACGAAATGGCCATCCACTGCAAAATGTTCTGGCAGAAATGCAGGGCTCACCAAATAATAGAATAAATAGACTCAAAATGACATTTCATCTCTACTGCCTATAGACTAAGACAGATTTCTGAGTCACTGTACTTTGTTGAGTACAACAAAGTACAGCGATTGCTGGAGCCTGAAATAAGGGTCATATTTGCCATAGGGAATCAGCTGTGATGTGTACTGTGAAGACAGTATGCACAATATGGCAAATGCGACGGCAAAGCAAACAGCACATTTAAGCATGTTTTGTTTACATTAATTCAGTACCCAAGTACATTCTGCATTCTGTCACTTCTCACTGTAATGAGATATGAATCTTCCCAGACAGCATACATTATTTCTAGGAGAGCGGGATGTCTTTATATTTGCAGAACGCAGCATTTTAACATATTGCACTTAATAGAGCACATCTGTTGCGATTGCAAATATTTACATTTTATCTCAGTCTCCGAGAGAAGATTTTATCTTCTCGTGTTTTGTCCAGTCACAAGTCCGTGTTTGTTTTGCCACGGTGAATGTAATCCTTCGTTTGTTTGCTGCCAAATCGGGTCTTAAGTAAGTCTCAGTTTTGCAGTGGAACTTTGGAAAAATTCAACTTTTGAACATTTCGCTTTGTTTTGTGCTACTCACGGTGGATGTATCTGCCAAGACGCATGAATTTTCCTCCCAGCGCGCTGAATTGTGTTTGGGACATGGTTTCGTTTCTGTAGCTCATAGTAGTTTTTGTGTGGTGCTTTTGGGTTTCGAATGTTCTTTTCTTAACCAATTTCTGGAGTGTGTTTAGCAGAAAGCTTTTTAAAAAATGCTTTTACAGATTAGATGAAAAGAGGTGTTTACCCTCCAAAAATGAGGAAATTGCCTGTGATGTTTGTGAGAATTAAACTGAGATTTCGATTTCTCATTGTGTACCAGGGCATTGTTAACAGCTGGACTGCCTCAGAAAGGTTCTGCAAATCTCTTTCAGCTTGAAATTACAAATGTACCTAAATCACGGAGTGGAATCCATTCTCTTGATTGGGATATGAGACAAGTTGTCCTACCAATGCTTATAAAATTGCCATTCTCTGTTGGGATCAATACAGCCAAATTGATATCAAACTGCAGTGCCTTGTTTTCCCTTGTCCTTCTCTAAGCAAATAAACACAGGATCCCTGAGACTGAAGTTTTATGAGATGTGCATTTGCTGTTTCACAAAAAGGTTTTTGCCTGTCACGTCTAGGCCATACCACTTGTGATTAGACAGAGCATTTGACTGTGTCAAAGTCCATTTGAATTTTGTTTATTCAATTAGCCTGACTGAACTTGTGGTATTTTGCAGGGGAAAAAAAGAAGCATTTTTGTTGGATTTCTGTACAACTCGAATTTATTAAAGCTCTTGTGTGTAATTGTATTGATGTTAAAATATTCTTCTGTCACCACATAAAGTCAGCATAAAATCAAAACTGACCCAAAAAAAAAAAAATGATATATATATATATCAGTCTAATTAACTACATAATAGAATAGAATAGAATAGAGTAGAATAATCATGTCCTACATTTTTTTTCTGGTTAGATAAGTCGTTTCACTCAGAAGTATTTAACATCACAACTTACATTTCATGTTGCAACTATTTCCAGAAAACTGTAAACACTGTGATTGTGTGGGTGCATCCAGTGCCATGAGTTTAAGGTAGGGCTATATGTTTGGCTGACCAATTGCAGAATGAAATTGTGTTTACTGTTTAGGATCCTATTTGAAAAAGTTTAGTTTGTAAATTTGGTAACACTTTAGATTAGGGAACACATATTCACTATTAACTAAGAGTTTTCCCTCAGTTAACTCCAAATCGCTGCTTACTGATAGTAAGTAAGGCAGTTATTGTAGGTATTTGGTAGGATTAAGGGATCTAGAATATGGTCATGCAGAATAAGGCATCCATATGTGTTTTATAAGTACTAATAAACGGCCAATATGTTAGTAATATGCATGCTAATAATCAACTAGTTGATGGTGAATAGCGTTCTCTAATCTAAAGTAATACAAAAAATGTTGAAAATAGTTTGAATTTAATTGAGCCACAAAAATTCAGCTTCAGTTCTCTGTGACTTTAGATTCAGAACATTAGTCTTTAGAAGTTTATTCTTTCTCCTTACATTATTGTAATTTACAGCATTGCATGTTAAAGTGATTTTGAAGCCGCTCTGTTAAATTAATTAGTGACACTAGCTAAACAATATTTGAGCATGCTAATCCTCCAGGCAGGGCTTTGAATGTTCGATACATATTCTTGCCCAAGACTAAGACAGATGTGCTACTTTGAAGTATGGTTGACAAGAGGTGAAAGGGGAGGGGGCAGGCGCTAGCTCCCAAATTACTTCTGTTTTCCAATTATGCCATTCAAGACTTGAAGTCGCAGGTACATTTAGATGAGCAGTTCAAAGGCAAAGAAGCAACATGAAAAGACTGTGGGTGCAGCGTTTCTTTTCTGATGGCCACAGCTGAATTAACGCTGAGTGTGTCTTCCTCCTAGCAGCACGAGAGAACAGTGAGACCGATGCACTTTTTTGTTCTCTTCATGAGCTTACTTTTCATGATTTTTGTTAAAGAACGAATTTGCATTCCTAGGCCCTTTAATCTCGTCTCCCCGTCTGCACAAAGTTGCCCATCTTTCATTCTGTCATTAGGCCAATGGTGTGCATCTCCTCTGCCAAGATTTTGCATGTGCCTACCCCCTTTTTTATGGGACCCGCCAGTTTCTTACACACCCGGCTAGCCAATGGTTATTTGGCCACGTCGCTCTGCAGTCTGGTGTTTTACTTTTCGGAAAAAGAGCTACAACAAAGCTTGATTTTACGTTGAATGGTAGAGAATGCTACTAGTGGCAGCACACAGAACTGTGAAATTAATAAAGCAAAATGAGCATGAGTGCAGCATTAACTCCCATAAATAAGAAGTTCAAATCAAGTAAACTTGACCGGTTAGTTCATTCATTTTGTTGTTTTCAACTAACAAAAATAGTTCCAAAAGAATCCAAAGCTTTGCATCTCACCAAGCAACACATCGACTGAGGCTATGTCCATACTAGTGCGTTTTCGGTTTAACACGTCGTTTTCAAATGAAAACCATGGGTGGTTTCTTCAATAGGGCAATAGGGCGACGGACCACCAAAGTGCAAAAGGGAGGGATTTTTTTCTATCACATTCAACCACAGCTGTCACTGTTCTACACTGTGTGATCTGCCTCTGGATATATAGTCCAATCAGCATCAAGTCACGTTCTGTGGAGTACCGCGGTATCTCACCAGTAAAGTTTAGATGGATGACAATTGGAATGGAGGTAAAGACAATTACAGTGACATACAGGAGTCATACATTATTAGACATGCGTGAGTCCATTATTATTAATGTGCAAACAAACATCTGTGTATGTGCGCTGTTTGATAGCTTTTTGCCCGAGCACATTTCAGTATGGTCACATGCAGTACCGCCGCTCCCTATACGCAGAGTACGCAGTTTGCGTAGGGCACCAACTCCCAGGGGGGCACCATCCCAGTTGCTCAAAAAAAAAAAAACACTTTTGTTCTATATTAATATTAACATATACAGTGGGTACGGAAAGTATTCAGACCCCCTTAAATTTTTCATTCTTTGTTATATTGCAGCCATTTGCTAAAATCATTTAAGTTAATTTTTTTTCCTCATTAATGTACACACAGCACCCCATATTGACAGAAAAACACCTGCTTAATTTTATTTTGTGTGATTTCTAAATGCTTAAGACTATAAAATCAATCAGACAACGGTATTAATAAAACCATAGTCATAGGCAACTGTCTAGAGCTACAATTGTAATTTATAAATAATACAATTTACAATTTATTTATTTACTTTTATATTTTATTAAAGTTCTATTTTGACCCCTTATAGTAGCATTTTTTTATTTTTGTTTCTAAGGAGGGTGCACAACAATACTATTCTGCTAAGGGCACCCATTTGGCCAGCAGCGGTCACATGTCTAGCAAGCGAATTCAGATCACCCCATTTGACAAATTCAGAATGTTTTTATTTACTTTTTTAATTTTGTCTTTTGCTTTGTTTAATAATTCTGAATAGATCCGTAAATGTTTATTTACAGTCAGGTTAAGACGACTGGTATTGTGGTCTGTTGGCATCTCAGAGTTTTTGCTGTTGCACTGTATACATAATTTTGAATTATGGAAATTTAAAAAAAATGTTTCAATTAATCTAAAAAAAGAAAAAGCTCAGAGAAAATATAATTTTATGGGAATAATCCTCAATCTTGAACTTTGAAAAAAAAGTGATCGTTATTTAAAATGTTTCAAGTCTTATTATTTTTTCTTTTGTTATACTGGGAAAAATCTTACCGGGATGTAAGCTAAAATTAGGGCTGCAACTAACGATTATTTTGATAATCGATTAGTTGACCGATTATTTTTCCGATTAATCGGATCTTCTCATTTCTTTCTTTTTTTGACAAAAAACACTTCCACATTCTGCCCAATGTCCTTTAAACAAACGTGCCAACTGAATGCTATGAAAATAGTGCTTAACAATTTATTAGACACACATCATAATAAAGATAAAAAAAATTGTTGGATGTGGCGCCCTAGTAAACTTTCAACCAGCCGCCACTAATGAAAACAATCCTCATCAATAGTGGTGTTTCAGAAAAGATCTCTGTCCACACTGCACGACCAAAAACATATATCAAGTGACCTTCCATGCACACTGTAGCATCATGCTACATAATATAATTTATAAGATTTATACTATGCTTTTACTCAAAACTCACTTTAAACCACCATCGAGTGTTCGCAATAACTTCCGACAGCGATGTAATGTGGGTTTGGTTATATAATTGTATAACATTTTATACCCTTTATTGTTATGAAAACAGGCAGAATCTCATGAAAATCACATACGGAACACAACATGGAAGTGTGGTGGAAGTTCGTCATCAGAAGATGGTTTATGAACGCGTAATATGACTGACATATGAGCAACAAATTACCTTCCTCTGAGTCATAACAGTGATCGCAGCAGAGAAAACATACTGCTGGAAGCCACTAATGCTTATCAGATTGTGTAAATCAGGAAATCGCGTGAACCAGGAACAGAAATTATGATTCTGTCTAAAGAAACAAAAAGCAAATCAATAGTTCTCCAAATGTGTGCACATTAAAAAAGCCATAATGAACGCTGTTGATCCAGAACAATCCTGGATTGCGACAAAATTTGCTTATTGGAACCAGACGGTGTAGTTACAGTATCTACCAGCAGGGGTGAATCTGAGCAAGCCCAGCCTTGACCAACTTGTGAGGTATAGCTTTGCTGTTTATTTCAGTTTTATCTGCAACTCAAACCTGCGGCGTTAGCAGTGCCATGCTCTGCCGGTAGCGCTTCGGGAACACATTATTTGTGGTGCGAAAGGGTTGATTTTTAGGAATGTTTGACAAACTCTTAATCTCTCATGAGTGGCAAGGTTTTTCTTGACTGTCAGTCAGCAGGACAGCACAGCTTGTACAACAATCAAACTCTCAGCTGCAAAGAGCATATGTAATGACAGGTTGAAAGATGAAAGACTCGACTTGTTCGGCCTCTTTCTTCCTAACTGTGTCTCGCTTTTATTTCAACATGAAATTGTGAAGTCATGTATGACTTTCTCTCACAGATGCCCTTGACCGTCTATGGTATCTTGGCCCAGCGCTGTTCTCATTAGCCAGAGCATCGGTCCACCGGAGGTGTTTTGTCAGGTCATTCTCCCCCTCGCAATCTGCTGCCAAAAAGCAACTTATGCCTGGGTCTCCCGTCAGAATCGTTGTGTCCAGCAATGCTGGAGCCAGGGGAGATCTGTCAAATGTGAGGGAGGATGTCTTCAGGGCAAGTGGACAGTTGCTGTCCCACCATGAATCAACTGTTCAGACATTAGGAAGGAAGAGCGATGGACAGAGAATGAATAAACTGCTTCTCAAACATGTTCACACATATATTCATGCATCCAAAAAGTTTCTCCTCAGCTTTTTATCTTCTTAGAAATACAGTTTTTTACATTTCCTAAATGCAAACATGAGTGCTGCTTTTCAGTGTACTCACTAGAGCAATGATGGTGGTTGTCGAGGCATTATAATGAAGCATATAGGGTTTTCTGGGTTGTTGCTAGGGTGTTTCTGGGATGGTTGCTAGGTAGTTGTTTAGTGGCCCAAGACTAAAGAGTCGTCCATATAGTCAAGTGCCTTTTTTGCAAAAAATTTGGGTAACACTTTATTTTAAAGGACGAATTCTCACTATTAACTAGTTGCTTATCATCATGAGGATTACTAGCACATTGGCTGTTTATTAGTACTTATAAAGCACATATTAATGCATGATTCTGCATGATCATATTTTAGATCCCTTAATCCTACCCCATACCTAAACTTAATAATGATATTAAACTATTAATAAGCAGCAGAGTTTAGTAAAGGCAGAATGCATAGCTAATAGTGAGAATCGGTCCTTCAAATAAAGTGTGACCAAAACTTGTATTTTTGGAAAACTCCAAAAACATACCTAAACATACAGTTCACTTCAAGTGGCAGTAAACCACTAATATATTTTATTCCTTTTCACACAAATCATGATTATGTGGCAGATTATCGGTTTTGCACAAAAAGACTCCGTTTTGCACAGTTCCTTGCGCAATACTTGCACTATGTTATGACCTCCTTACCATAGTGCATGATTTGTAAACAAATACATTTTGACTAACCAGCTCAATATGAATGGCTTTTCCGATCTAGCAAACATCTTTGGTGTTTCATACAATTGCAGTTGCAATACAAAACGCTCGGGTATGAATCCCATGAAACACTAGTCACGACAAAAGAGCTTAAAGACTGTAGAAACAAGCTAAAATGTGTTTTTATCTCACGTTTGTTTTTGTCGACTCTATCAGTTAGGTTTGGGGTCGGGTTTAGTGTAAGTGGCACGTTATTCTCAAACACGGTAGACTATTATTAACCTTTGAGTGCCACTCACCAGACATTTCATTTCCGAGCAGCAGCGATACATACAAAAATAAATATAATGAAACACTGACAGATTCACAACCAGCTATACTAAGTATTAAATTATGTAGTATACTGTATGCTGAATACCAAGTATGGACATCAATGATGCTTGTGGTAAGCACCACTAATAACAGATAGCACACTTTCATTTACCACATTACTGAAAATATCTCTCCAGAGAGACCTCCATGGAGGCATGCAGACATTGTCTATGAATTTCTAATTGACTATAATTGGTAGCGATAAATGAACCTTTTCATGTCCACTACAAGTAAAGTAAATATTCTAAAGTAAGTGTACCATTCAGTGGTATTACGTGTTTAGCATTTGGCCACTATAATCACATCACACTTGCTTACCTGTGTATGGAGGCTTTATTTAATCTTACATGTGCTGATCAAATCATGGCCATTAGGAGATGATAGGAAGGACCTTCATCTGTCCTCTTCTCCATGGATGTGCTTGAAGAGATTTGAAAGCAGGCTATGCAGACAAGTGCATTTGATATTCAGCTGAAAGAAACCAGGATGGATCAAGGGCCCAGGACGATTGGCAATTCATTTGTATGCTTTAAGAGGAATGATATCTTCAACAGAGAATGGTCAAGGGTACAGATAATGTGCTGAAAGAGGATTTAAAAGAGGATATAGACAGAGAATACAAAATAAATAAATAAATACAAATCAGTGGAAGTTCTATATGAGGACTGAAAGCACAATATGAAACTGCTTTATACAGTATATTACTACTAGTAATCTATCTACCCGTTATTAAATGATTGCTATAGGGCAAGCATCACTATTACAATTACTCCTTATACTTGGTATTCAGCCCAAAACTTCCATGCTTAACTTGTCCTGAATCATTTGTGACGTAGACATGGATTACACCTCATACCAGGGGTGTTTGAACTTTTTATGCCAAGGACCCCCAAATATTATGATCCCATTGTCAAGTATGAAGGGAGTACATGTTCAAT
>NW_015667268.1:1017417-1021894 GCF_001515625.1 Sinocyclocheilus rhinocerous
ATATGTTTGAGTGTGTGTTTGAGTGTGTGTGTGTGTGTGTGTGTGTGTATAGTATGGTTTTATAATGACGTTATGTTGCTTGAACTATTAAATAATTCAAAAGCCAATTATTTCTGCAAACAATATAATGTCTTATAATCTTTATACTTCAGCCAATGAAAATCATAGAAGTATAATTTGGATATATATACTTGTATTAAATATTTTCTTACCCACTATTCATTTTAGATGTACAGTATTTAGTTTAAATATTTTTTTAACTAAATTCAAAATTATTTGTATAATTTGTAACACTTTATTTTTTTCAGTCCTCAACAGACATTCTACTGCCTATAAGTAACTTTTCAACTTATTTATTAAGTTCAACTTATTAGAGTGTTAGTAGGCTGTTAGTAGAATGTGTTGAGGAGCATAAAAATAAAGTGTTAGCATATATCATGCAGACAGTCTACTAATACTCTAATGACAGCTAGTTGACATGGACTTGACAAGTTACTTATAGATAGTAGAATGTTAAAGTGAACTATAGAAATAAAGTGTTTTTTTCTCACAAAACAGAACACAAAATTCTGATTTCAGCTTTTTTAAATTATCTTACTTTTGAAAACTGAGCTTGTCGATACAATAAAATAACCACTTTTAATTCCATGATTTCTGTCTAGTCTTAAGAAAGCATAATGAAAAAAAAATGTTTTATAATAATATCATGCTACATTTTTTTATTTTTTTTTTTTTTTTTTTTTTTTTATTTAATTTTTTTGGCTAACATCCTACCACCCCCTTGTGGCCTGCTGGGGATCCCTAAGCCCTATTTGAAAACCACTGTTATGAGTGACTGGGCTTAAAATGATAATACCATAAAAATACATTTAAAAAAATCCCATAGACTTACACTGAAGGAAGAACTCAGGCCATTTCATTAAGACTTGGGGATGAGCCCTTTGAATCACAACCACCTACAACACCCTAGCAACCTGCTAAAAGCCACTCAGATGACTCAGAGTTTGTGTATGGGCAGGTACCACTCCTATTTTCTTAAGAAAATATTGTAAATATCTAGTTTTTCATTTTATTTCACTCATGTTTAAAGAAAAGACAGCACAAAGAAAGCAATATGCTGGCACCATGTGGCAGGAAATATATGCAGATGTATGCTGAGCAGTATGTTGGAAAGGTCCCATAGAGACAGTCATTGTTGGTGGTCATCAGGGGATGGTGGTTCGTCAGTGAAGTTGTTGCGGGATTCCGTAGCGGTTTCAAGGTCCCAAAGCTTGAGCAAGACAGTCACATGTAATGGAATGTGATTTTTGTCAGTAAAGGGCACAGTGTGGTGCGCAGCCTTCCATAACTCCATGCCCTGTCCTTCCACCAATAGATTTTTGTATCGTTTGTGTTGCCGCTGTCCTTGGTCCTGAACAACTGCCCTTGCCAAAGCGATATGATCTCACAGGCCTCGCCATTACATGAGAACAATGGCATCATCCTGTGGAGTGGGGCGGTGGTGGGCAGTGTTATGAAATCGGGTTTAATTAAGGCTTTATTTCTCAAAGAACATTACAAAACTCATCACCGCTATCTGTTCCCAGAATCGAGCTCTGGAGAGATCCTAAGAGATAGCATTGGGAAGACAGGGGGCAACAAACACTTCACTCACTTGAAGGCAAATAAAACACAATGAATTTTTAATGGCAATATCAAAGGGAACCTGAGGAGTATAGTAGCTGTGTCTTATTTATCCTGGTATCACTGGTGCTCGCAGATGTTGTTTGATATAACTGCGGCTTTCAAGTCTCTCGTTGTCTGAGGTGCTGTGTACACTATCCATCCAGCTGAAGTAGCACTTTGACCGTCTTCAAAACCAAGGGGTCTGGCATTGAGCTCTTATTAGATGGAGCGCTGCTCTTATCTACCTGTTGTTTTCGTGGGACCATGTTTCGAGAAGTTCTTTTCTCCTGAATCACTCTGAGGCAGAAATCAACAGATGACAGATCTTACCCTTGTTGTTATTGAAGATGATATCAGAATGATGATAAGTATAAGAGTAAATATTCCCATAGCCTCATAAAATCTCATTTATGCTTTGAAAACGTTTATCTGCAGTGCAAAGCTGCAGATGGTTTATGGCAAACCTTATGACACGCTCCTGGTGTGCACAATCACACAAATGAAAATGACTTGTTATTATGGACTGTTTATCACTCATGTGTCACAGCTGTGGAAGAAAAAAAAAAGGGCTTTGTGATTGTGACAAACCAGCAGTAGGGTTAGGGAAAACAGGGTTGGGAAAAACAGGATGCACTGTTCTTTCAAAGATTCACAGAATAGTTCAGAAAGCGTGAACAAAAAGAGAGACTGGGGACTGCTCAACCAATCCATCAGTTTAACCATTTCAAAATGAGCCTGCTGGGGCAAAATCATTATCATACATGAGCACAATGCTCCTGAGGTGACTGTACAAGTTGTAAAATCTATAAAAAATGTTATGAATTTAAAGGACAAAACCAATTTTGAGGTAGAAAATTAAAATCTGGGATGTAATTTTATTTCCAGTTGCATTAATGAATATTAAATGACAGAGGTGAATCAGCGGATTCTCTTTGAATTTTATATACTCACACAAAGCTCTCTTTATATACTCCCACTCTCATTTCTGAGTAACCCAGCCTGACAATGTCCATTTTATTTGCTTTTGAATAAAATGTTTATTATATGTAAACTGTTTCAGATTAAAAGGGGGTGATGGTTCTTGGCACAACATTAAGTATTAAGTAAATTCATGCACCAAATTTGAAACGTCCATGTTTTGAAGTTATCCTGTTGTAGTTCCGCTGTAATAAAAGCACTCTTTGTACAGTACGTGTTGCTAATTTACACAAATTATGGATAAATTACGAAATTCAAAACTGCTTTAATGTTTGGGACACCCAGTGTAGAAAACCTCACTTCTTCAAAGCACATTTTACTATTCTTAGTCTGTTTGAAAAACAAGAAACAAATCTCAGTTAGTCCTGAGATGTTTCCATGCTTCATAATATCAGTAATTAGAGAACTGGGGATATCTGTGCTGTAGTGCCTGTCCTTTTTCTGATGTATTCTCAGCCTGTTCTGTTTTTCTCTGCCACCAGCATGTTAGGTCTGTGTTTCAGCTTTCTTGTGCTTCTGAAGGTCAGAGTGACGTCTTCAAATACATCTAACACACTGTGGGCTTCAGCCTTTCTTAGGGAATGATGGAAAACTGTTAACATTTTGCATATTTTTCTATAATCTACTCTGGTGCACCAGGACCCCTCTATTGTTCCTCGCTCTGGCTTTGTGGAACATGTATTTAGGAGGCATAGGAAAGGCACAAAAGATGACAAAAGTCCCATTTGAATGGAGTGTGCAGAACTAGCACAGGCTTTTAGATGGCTCCCAACTCAAGTTTATTATGGAACATGATTTTGGCAAGCTTTCAGTAGCCTGTTCAGAGAACACACATACGTCTCCAGACCCAGTCAAGATTAATGAAGATCCCTGGATTAAGAGCTGATTCTACCGATCCCAGGGCCACTGACAGCTTTCAAACCATTGCCCTGTAGGACAGATGACATAATTAGGGAGGAAGTTAATATTTGGTCTAGCTTAACCATATAAATCTACTAGCTTTCCAAAGATATGACGTGCTGAAATGGACAAGATGAGCACATTTTCTGTGTCTGCACCAACACCTGCCATGATTGTACATATATAGGCCAGAAATAGCTAAATATGTGAATATGTAATATGATAATTCATGACCTATGCATAGAATGCAGTCTTCCATAAGATAGCTACAAATAGAACCTTTAATGTATATTTTATTGTACCTTCAGAGTCCAGTCAATGCTAAAATTACTCTGGTTTATGGAAATAAATTTGCTGTAATTCAAATTTTGATATGTTTCCTTTTATGCTAAAGATGCCCAACATGTTCTAAAGTCTAGCTTTAAGATGCAGTGCCCCCTCTGTTCTCTGTTACTTGACTCAAATTAAGGTTGGACAGAGCAGTGTTATCCAAGTGTAGGGGTACCATCATTTACCATTGATCTTTAACTGAGGTGTCAAATAGACTGGTCAATTTGAGCAAGATACAATAGCTAAAGACTGCTTTCATAAAAAAGAGAGCGAGAGAGAGAGAGAGAGAACACGACCAATATGAACATCAATAACATCCAGCATTTTTGATATTCTAGCTTTTTATTGACATTTTCACAATTATAGAACTCCCAGCCCAACTGTGTTGTAATTTGGATACAATTTCGATTGATTCCTCAGTGTCAGTTGACAAATGTATTGGAATACTACTGCTTACAACTGTGTTGCATTATAGTAGTCGGTTGTCTAGCTGAATCCAAGACAAACATAGTGTGTAAGTATTGTAGGTCTATATTTTAGAACATAGATGATGGAATCAGTCAGAATGTTATATTCTTTCATGTATTACACTTTTTTTTGGGGG
>NW_015667268.1:1022158-1037518 GCF_001515625.1 Sinocyclocheilus rhinocerous
GGGGGGGGTACTTTCTGATTGGTCAGTTACGGCAATTCTCCGGTCATAGATATTTCCTAATATTCACAATTGTTAAACACTGGCAACACTTTATATCAGATGCTCATCCAGGTACAGTAACTGAAATGGGTGCTACTTTACTAAGTTTAGTTTGTGATAATGTCTGGCTGACTGTACGTTGTACTTTTCTTACTGCTTGTTGGAGTTTGTGGTTTACTGAAAAGGGTTGCACTGACCCTAATCAAGTCTGTGAGTTAAAGAATCAGTCTGCTCTCTCATCCACATTCATCCCATGTTCCTTAGGAAATGGTTCATTTGAGCAGTTGTTCTCGCCACTTCGCACATCAACAAGCAGAAGCTGTGGGTAGATTCCATAGGAAGACTTCTCAGCTTGCCGTTATGTGTCCATGGCTGTTTGTGTGACAGGCAATGAAATATTAAGTCAATCTGCAAATGCAAGGCCTGACACATGGCTCCTATTTATAACTCTCTACCTCTTTCTTTGTGTGGGCTCTCGCTGCTTTTCCTCTAAAGTTCCTCAGCTGGATTGTTTTCTTGTTAGGCTTGCATGTGGATCCGAAAGTTCACCCCAGGCGTATATGATCCCTAATCCCATCCAGCTGCAAACTGAAAAGACAATCTGGAGCGATTCCATGCTTGAACCTCCCGATGGTGCGCTTGGTTCAGATGTCCTCTTTTCGGAAATGCAAAAGAAAGGGGAAAAATGTGTCAGAAGTGAAGCACTGTTTAAAGACATCTGAAAAGGGACAATGGCTCCTAAGCCTGTCTTTGTGCTTTTATGCTAGCTTGGGTGACCTGGGAACTTGGTTGCGCAGAATAAGCAGCACAGACATGCACGGCAGCCAGTCTTTTCCTTCTGTTCAAGTCATCGGCTCTGAGACTCTGGCTGTCTCAGCGTTCGAGTGGCTGCCACTTCCATCACCTGTGTGTTCCCTTTTGTGGCCCTGACCCGGGCTCTGCGTTAACCCGAGGGCCTCTCATAGGCAGTGTGTCTTTCTTTCCTCATCCCTCACATCTCCAATGCTGTTCACGCTGGGCTGCAGCTTCTTGTGAACACACCGCCTCCTCTATCTGTATTACTGTCTTTCGTTTGCTTTTATCCTCCCTGTGCAGCCCACTGGTATCACAGACTCTAGGATCTGCTGGATGTGTGAGCCGTTAATGAAGGCCAGTGTCAGTGATGAGATAATTTGAGCACTGCCGACCGCATCCTCACCCCATGATGACTTTGGTTGCTTCTAAATTTATATACTATCAGTGCTATATAGCATTGAGATAGATTTGGAGGAGGGAGAGGGGGAATTTCTCTACCACCATCCTTGCAGTGGTTTTCAACAAGTAGGACATCCTCGTTGATTAGGGGTTTGGATCAGGGCTGGAGTTGGGTCTCTGGTTTTAGGGGTAGTTAGCGATTACGGATAGGGCAATAGTACATTGGTGTGTGGTAGAGGTATGCAAACTGGGATGCAGCCCGCATCCCTTTCATGGTCTTTGGTACTTTTTTACCTCAGATCACTGAGCTACTCCTAGAAGACACATCTGCGGGCTGCCTGCAGGCGAGACATAAGATATGCAGAGATATATATTTATACTGCCAAGTTCTGAAATAAAGGGATTCTGAGGCTCAGCTTGTAATGAAGTAGGGCCAGGAGTTCCTCTTTGCTCTAGCATTACAACCTCAGCAAGGACTCCTGAAAGCTGAGATAGGAAAGTGGACTCTCTACTCTTAAAGACCGAAAGTAGGCTTGAGAGCGAGGTAGAGAGGAGCGGAGAGCATTCTTTACACGATAGCTTCAAGGTTAAAGAGTCCTCTCCCCTCCCGCCCGTGGCCTGTTTAGTTATTCTGGACAGTAACACCAGAGCTGAAAAGAGAGCGCCTTGGGAGACTTGCTTTAAATTCATGCCTGTAATCAAGCAAACAATGCAAATCCCTTTCTTGCCAAGATTGGGTTTTTATCAGGCACTGCTTGTCATGAATTCCTACATATCATTTGAAAACACCTCTATAGTGAAAGCTATATTACAAGAGCCGGTCAGTGGTTTGCAGGTTAGCATCGGTAATGTGGAGGAGGCTGCGATGGATAGATATGTGGTTGATATGAGTGAGTCTAAGAATTCAGAGAGGCTGAGTGAAAAGCGAAAAGCACAGAAAGAGAGAGACTGAATGATGCATCATGAGCTGCCATTTTCCATCCCGCTATACAAGAAACCCAGTTGAAACACACACCACCCACAGCTCTCGTCTCTCCCCTTTGAAAATGGCCTCTGTTGGAAACTACAGCTAAGTTACCCAGAGGAAGAGGCGATTTGCAAATGGCCTCCTTGACTACTTCCCCTGTGCTCTCTCCTCAACGACGCTAGCTGCCCACTCTAGCTTCTGATACGGGGGTGACTAGCATGATATGCTGAAGTTAGCTGCTAGAAATACTCAATCCAAGGTCTCTGCTTTTTGTGTACGTGACAGAAATTGCATTAAAGTTTCCCTTACAACAAACTACCCTGAAATCTCGTAACTGTGAACAGTTTCATTCAGTGATTTCAGACAGCTTCTGATCATTAAGGAAGCACTTGCTCACTGAAATGTAAATGCCCACACAGCATTTTACACTTTGTAGTAGCGAGAAAGTTTTTTTTTTTTTTTTTTTGAAAAACAGCTGTTTATAACAGTTTTTGATTCGGCTGAATAAATTAGCACATTGTTTGGTATATAGCTACTGTACATACAGTAAAAATAGCTAAACATAGCTAACATAGCCAACTAATAACATAACCAGCTATTGTAACAAAAGGGAAGCTTAACTGTAATAAGAGCTATTATAAGATGAAAATGTGGAAAGCTAATGTTTTCACTAACAAGACAGTAACAAAATGTACCATGGCATTACAGTGGGCTTTGGATTGCCATATAAATAACGTGGGATATGAATATAATCATTCAGTACCATGGTATTGCCATCTAACACCATGGTACTACTAAAATATTTTTGAAAGTTTTACACTGATAACTATCACCAGTCTCTGGAAAAGAGTAATTGGTTTTCAATGTCAGTGGACTATCACTGGCTTCATTACCTGATACACTATCTAGTAGATATGAGTTAGGTTATATGATATAGCATGTTCTCCCCTGTGCTTCCTTGAGATTAACTGTTTTTATTGTATGTCCTGTAAAATGTGCTGTGTTTTGTCAAATGCTACAATAAATCCACAGCATCCCCTCATGCCATTTGATATTACAATGGCATCTCTGGGCTGCATGCTTCCGTTGCTCTCTACCCAGCTATAGGAAGATGCTCAGCGCTGCACTGCTGATTGAGGATTAGGCAGTTGTGGGAGACTTTGTCAACAGCTTTCTGGAAATCCAATTACAGAATATCATAAGCTGTACATGCATCAACCCCAGTCATAAACCCCCAAGGGGGAAAAGAAGTAGAAGGAGATTGTTGCAACCATTGCTCTTGTAATACATTTCCTCTGTGGAGAATGCATGATGTGTTGGATATTCTAGCAGAAATGCCAAAATACTACAACAGTGGATTGCAGCAAATGCTAAAGTGAATTAACAGCATGTCCACCTTCGTTATTTGCTGGAATGGTGGTCATCACTTCTTCTGTGTAGAGACTGTTTTACTTTTAAGAAGGAAAGACAGCATTTAAAGGTTATGTATGCAGTCTTTTTGTCCAATTCTTGTTTAATGTGCAGAGACAACTATAAGTAAGTCATTCATAGGTTAATTTAAGAGTGTAGACACTATGACACCGTGGCTCTAAGCTTTCAAAACATTGCTCTGTTTGAACTGACAGTCATTGTGGAAGAAGTATTTTTGTATACTTCGTATATGCCCTGCTACTTTGTGTAATACACAATATAGTTGGTCACACTGGCCTTGTAAAATTCTCCAACACCTGTTATGCTGAAATAGTGCTTGTAATGAATTCACCACAAACGGGAATAAGATGAAAACTTACCTCACTTGAGAAAATAGCAGTTTCTTGTATTGCTAATATTCTGGTAAAAATGACCTTTCTTTTTCTCTGACACATACAAAGGCTGAAAGTATCTAGATATTTATAATGATTACAAAGCTGTGATTTCCAGAATATTGTGAAACAAGATACAAATTAATGAAGGCTAATAAATTAATGCATTAACCTCAGGCAAAGAGTTTTTTGTTTTGCTAATATTGCTGAAATAAGACAAAAATGCAAGCTGCCACAAATTAACATTAACATTTGATTATTTAATGTAAATGTAGACCTCTATTTACACATCTTGACAAATAATCTATTAATTATTGGTTTATGTTTTTGCAGTACCCAATCTAAAGTGAAAACTATACATCATTTGCAAATGTTTATAAATGTTTACTAATCATTAATAACTTTATGAGCAGTCATCTCAATGGCAAAACGTGTCCCAAATGTTTATAAATGATTACTAATAATTTATTATCTTTATGGGCATTGGACTTTTAGCTAATGTAATAAGGTTTGTGTAAAGGGTGGCGGGTTAAGTTTAGCTAAATTCTTGCTAAAGACATAACAGATTGTAATTTTGGTGCAAAAAAAGTTTTTATCACCCCAACACTCACATTGGTATACTACTCTTCAGTATATAATTAAACAGGATATTCCTTGAATCATAAATAAACAGGGGAAAACAAATAACTTTTTAAAAGAAAATACATCTAAACAATGTAATATAAACAGGTTGAACCGGGTTTAACCATCCCTTAAACCTACCTCAAACCACCAAACCTGTCCCTAACCTTACTTGTATCACACCTCAATAGAAGCTAATGTGTTGTGCATTAACATAAGCTTTTAATCATTTTATAACATCTGTTAAAATCATAATAAGTGCTTGGTCATATGGAATTGAACGTTTAATGATATTTGTAAGTATTTTAACTTACATGAAATAATGATCTGTTTGAACGTTATCTAATATTTAATAATATTAGCAAACATTAACAAGCACATTGTCACACGTTTCTAACTCTTTGAATATATATTAACTAATTATCTAGTAAGCATTATATAATGTTTGTTAATGATTTATCAATGAAAATTATTATAAAGTGTTACCACACACATTGCATTTGGGACTTTCCAACAGAGATTATTTATATAAGAACAGTATGCTTTGTGTTTCTTGTACACAATCATTCAACCCAGTCTCATAAGAATACGTACCTCTGGGTACTTTTCTGCAGCACCGTTTTTACGTACCTTACTGCACGTTTCACCGCAGTTTCAAAGAGAAATGTCCACTGAGTGGCGCTAAAACACAGGTTCAATACGTGAACCCTGGCACGTTTTTATTACGTTGATATAGGCACGTATTGCTGTGTTTTTATTACGTTGCTTCAGGTACGTATTGCGGCAGTTCAGAATTCAAATATCCGGGGACTGTCGCTAAAAGTTAATGCTCTATCGTGTTGGAAATATGCCCTACACCAAACCCAACCCTAAACCTACCCGATACTGTTAACAAATGCAAAACTGATATAAAAACGCATTTGTTGATGCAACCGTGTCATTTTAACTTCCTTATATGCAGATTTGAACCATTTTGTCAAACCGTAGTTACACGGGATTCGAACCGGAGCTCCTGGCCTCTCAAGTACGTCTCCGTACTCCGTGAGCTACCGAACAAACCTATCGACTATGAAAACCCATTGATATGAAGCTGGATATGTGCGGTGCTAACCATTGCTTGGGATTATAAAAATTTGAATGTGATTCTTTTAATACTATGTTGCCCATTAACATTTTCAGTCTGTGATGCTCTACAAAGATCAGGACACATAACCATGATATTGACTAGCTGATTAGTCATGGACTACACTGACTGCTGATGTCCCATGAGGTTGAAGGGTCTAGAGAAGACTTATGGTGCATTGTTTGGTGTATGGGGGGTTGGAATTGGTGCGGTGAGTCATGACCCTTGGACAGGAGAGAAAGACACAATGACTCTATTCTAAACCTTAGTCAGTGGCTTACTAGACAGCACTGTTAAGCAACTAGGCACTGGTGTTAACAGTTGAATGTAAATGATGTCTCCGAGTTTCTGCCTGTGTAGACATTCAGAATAAGTCAAGTATTTGGATCCATTTTGCTTGGAATGCTGACTATGTACAATATGCAGTGCAAAGGCAATGCATTGCAAATGCTATACATCTGTTGTAATGAGCCAGTGTGTGACTATAAACAGCCAAATGGAAAAAGATACATTATGAAATGTGAACATTAGTTTTGTAGCCAGTGCAATAAATGCAGCGGAAAATGTACGTGTGTGCATGCAAGAGGATGCATAATCTGTAACCATTTGTCTTTCAAAGACACATCCCGATAGCATGCTTCATTAGGAGGACAGGGATTCTTGTTTTCAGCTGGCATTTTGAATAAACAGTTTGAAGGACTTCACATGTCTCATCACAAGAGCAGATACAATTACTTGCTCAAACCCCCAGAGAACTATCTTCCTGTGAGAGTGTTGTGTTTTGGGGTGAGGTGTTTGTAGGGGTGGGTGGAAAGGCAGAAGCGGTAGAACGAGAAGAGAGAGAGAGGAATAAGGACAGAAGAGGACAGTGAATACTGAAAGCTGGATGATCGACTCTGACATTTGCCGCGATGCGCTTTAGGTCTCTGGGCCATGTACAATCATGGTGGCGAAAGATGGCTTCAAGTGCATGACACTGCGATTACATTATTTCAGTCCCAAATGCAGCCGTTGGTACGGAGTCTTTTCTAATGGTCCTAATCATTTCAACACCAGTGGCCTCACGGTCATTTGGAGCAGTCAGGCATGTGGAAATGCATCGTTCCTGCTGCAGTGCAGAGAATGTCCTGATTAGCAGAATGAAGGCGCGGCGTGTTTTGACGAGTAGCCTGTAATGAGAGCGCTAGTTGCTCGGGGACGAGAAGGTTAAGATGGAGGGGCTGAGGAAGGATCTTTCAGCCATTCAGAGAGTCGTTAACATTGCTTAGCACTCTTCCCTGAGCTGCAATGTGCACAGCTGCATGCACCGCGCCCACCAGAGTAAACATGTTATCAAAATGTAACGTGACATGCTAAGACTCTCTGCGTAATGAAAAGCAATGAGGCAATGCTTGCGCTTCAAAACAGGGCTCATAGTGATTCCAAGCACTGAGATTTGTCTCAATCTCATGGAATTACTTTAAGAAATGAAGCAACACCAGAGTACAAACACTGTACTTCACACTGATTAAAAAAATTGTTCAGAAATGTTCAAGAAGGGCCCTATTTACTCATGCCAAGTGTCCCATTGATGTTGCAAACCACGCTCTTTGGATAATACTAAAGAGTTAGTTCACTTAAAAATAAAATGACTCAACCTCATGTTGTTCCAAACCCATAAGACTTATGCTCAATTACAAAACACAAATTAAGACTTTAATAAAACCCAAGAAATTTCTGTCATCAATTGAAAGTTCATTCACCCAGAACTTTGAAGTTTCAAAAAGTTCAGAGACATCATATATGTAATATTGCAGGGTCTCATGTTTCTTAAGATTTATAGTCATAACCAATTGTTTGCAAAGTAAATTAAGAAATGAGTCATGCATGTGAAACAGTTTTTTATTCTTTATTTATAGCGTAGAGTTGTCTTGCAGTAAACTAGTTGCATTAATGTTGTCCTTTTTCGAAAACATATTGTTCAATATCGTCTAACTTATTATGTTGTCCTTTTTCACCAATTAAATTGCAATTAATGGTCTTAAGAGTAGTTCAAGACTGCTAAATGAAGTAGTACAATTTTTGTAGTACTTAGATAATGATGCTTTTGGGAAAACATTAAACACTATTTGTGTGCACTTAGTGTTTTGGAAAACCCAAACTTAGCCTGTAGACCAAGCTATACTGAGAGTTATGGTTTGAGAAGAGAGATATTCCGGAAGAGAAAGGTGCCAGCCCTCAAACAAGTAAGCTTAGGGAAACATCCAGATTGTTGGGGTAGACAGGCCAACACAAACAGGCTTTAGTTGGAGTTGAGAGCTGACAGAGGCATCTGACATCATTTATGTATTTGGTTTGAGTTTGTTCAAAGCCTGTCCTAATAAGTCCAGGACAACTGATGGAAGGGAAGCAGCCAGCTCCTCTCCCTCAGGAGTAAGGCTGTGTCA
Organism: Sinocyclocheilus rhinocerous; assembly: GCF_001515625.1. Taxonomy (NCBI): domain Eukaryota; kingdom Metazoa; phylum Chordata; class Actinopteri; order Cypriniformes; family Cyprinidae; genus Sinocyclocheilus; species Sinocyclocheilus rhinocerous. The sequence continues at coordinate 1,030,331 of NW_015667268.1, forward strand.
GAACTGGACCAAATTAAGAGTAAACTGTGGGAAATGTTGAAGACCAACAGAGCCGGTGAGGAGATGGGCCGCATAACTAGCCTCTACACAGTATAATTGTCACTCCTCTACAGGCCAGTTTTCGCACATATGTGCCAGAGTAATGCAGCTGTATGGATGACCAGCTTTTGAGCAATAGAGAAGACAAGGAATCACTAGCCTGATTAGACTTTTGATTACTGGCATAGAATCTGGTCCACTTAGTAGCTTATTCTAATCAAGCACCTTTGATGCAGACAGTAAGAGACCATGTTTTGTTTTTATGTTACATTTGTTGGAGGATATGAAATCCGATACCAATAAACTGACTGATCTGTTGGCGTCCACAGATCTCTAGAGGAGCAGGGGAGTAGTGGCATTACGAGGGCACAATCGCGGTCCGGGGTGAGAAACGGTCTCTGCTTGTGAATAATTTTGCACATTCGGGTTGGCTGACATGTCTATGAAGGGCGAGACTTTAGATAAAGGTTGTGGTTGAAGGGATGAGCTGTCTAATTCAGAGGTTGAGTCTGGTGGGAGTCAGCCAAAGGGCTGAAACTGTTTAAAACACCTATATTTAGAATTTTTTAAATTGGCTTTTTAGAGGTACTTTTACAAAATTACCAGTCATACCATTGTTGAAGTAAGCAGTGCAGAGGTGTTAGCCTAATGTTTTGTAGGAGTCCACTTGTGTCTACATGTGGTAACTAGGCATTTTTCACAGAATTTCATCAGCCGGTTGTGAATTATGAACTTGCTGAAAAAAACAAACAAATCAATATTGCTGGTCAACCAGTTTGGATGCCTCTTCTCACATTCTGTTAATTTAGCCACAGATTCCATGATTTTTTGTAAAATTCTAAAACTTTTGTTGCGATCAGCATTTTTTTAAATATCTTTTAAGAGTTAGCATCTATATTAATATATGAAATTAACCATGTTGTTGCCCCCGGCTAAATATTGTAAATAACTCAGACGAGAGGTTCTCTGCAAACCGTTAAATTTCTGTGTCAGTAATTGGATGTTATCGGTTCATAGAGATGTGCATAATTATGCTTAATTTGCTTCAAGTGTTTTGGGAGAATAAGGAACAACCAATCAGACGTGAAGTTTTGTATTTTGTTTAAGGCAAGAGTGTGTTGATGGGTTCTAACTGTCACACGCATTGCAGCACTTTCATCTGCTGGAAAAAAAAATGCAATTATTTCTCCGCTCATATTCATGGAGTCAAAACAAATTTCCATGTTTGTAGAGATTTTCCTATTATGGCAATTATTCACTTGCCAACATCATTGGATTCCATTTGGTAGGATTGGTTTAGAATTATGCGTTATGCGTTTTTCGACACTTTTTACTGTTTACTGTGTCATAAACAAACTAAGCAAACTTATCTTGCTCTGATTCCAGTTTGTTCACAGTTCTCCAGAGGGGTGTATGCCATCTTCGGCTTTTATGACAAGAAGTCCATGAACACGCTGACCTCCTTCTGTGGGGCCCTCCACACCTCCTTCGTCACTCCCAGCTACCCCATCGACTCCGACGTACAGTTTGTCATCCAGATGCGCCCTCCATTGAAGGGCGCCGTCCTGAGTCTCCTGTCTCACTACAAGTGGAACAAGTTTGTCTACCTCTATGACACAGACAGAGGTAAGTCCTCTTAGTTACCTGTGGAACACCAAGCGAAATGTTCGGCCTAGATGAGATAAACAGTTAGTGCTGATTTGAATTGTTTTTGCTGGCTTTATAGCACATAAGGAGCAGGGCATGATGGAGGATGGATGCCCCATTTGAGTCTTTGGGGTCTGGATAGAGCGCCTGCAGTACTGGTGCAAAGGTCCAGATATCTCTGGATACATGATGAATTTAGAAATGATGTGGCCCAGTTCTGAGCGGCATAGACGAATTTGGGGCCCTAAAATACTTTACTTATTAAATAACTCACCTTACTTTCCTAATACAGTTTATCTGCATTAGACTTGCACAGGGTTATTGATTTCAAACAGTTCATAAAAGTCCATGTTTCCTTCATGGAAGACAAAAAAGAGACATGTTCTGAAGAAGGTTCACACCTCTGTCTCAGAGGATATTACAAGGTGGCAATTTCGTATGAATTCATACAATGTGAATTGTACAAAATTCATGCTTCTTTTAGAAAAAAGAAAGCATGAAGGTGCACCCCTATCCCCACCCCTAAACATAGCCATCACTGGGGTGTGAGCAGATAAGGTTTGTATGAATTCAGCAAAATGTAAAATAGTTTCGGATTGCCATTAGATTGTGTTGGTCAAGTTCGAAAGAAAAGAAAAGAAATCCACCATAAAGATAGTCAATACAACTTGCACCCTGTATAGCACAAGTTTTCTGAAGCCATACAATAGGTTTATGTGAGGAACAGACAAAAACAAATAGATTATTCATAAAAAAAATAACAATAATAATAAATAAATAGATAATTCATGTTGTACCAATTTTTAAATACAACTGAGATTTGAGAGATACAGCAAGATTATCAGTGACTAATGACTGCAAGTCGAAGTTGAACACGCCTACTGTCTGACCAGATGCAATGTGATAAGATTCCAGCAAATCACAAATGACAGCCAATCAGAAGAGCGTGTGGGCGGGCTCTCTCTGCAAGCGCACTGCTGTCTTGCACTCACATTGAAATGGACGTACTTGATCCAATTGAAAAAAAAACATTATTCAAAATACATTTTCATTGACTGATACAGTCTTTTTCATGAAATATATTGTTTGTTTAAATGCCATTCAAAGCTGTTTTCAAGATCTGAGGCAAATCATCCACCGTAGATAATCAAAAGCATGCACAATTATATACAAACTCAAATTAAACTATTTTAATATTATACAAAACAATCAATCCCTGACCTGTCAGCCACAACATCGCTGAAATAGAATTTCATTTCAGAAAATAGAATCTTCCTTTGCTCGTCGCGTATCGCTGGCATGATTGGTTATGACAAAAACTCTGATTAAAATAGCTGCAAAAAGAGGTGCTCTACCAACAGAAAAGGAGGTGCAACCAAAAATAAAAAAAACTCTGATTAACAAATCTTGTGTTATAGGTGCTGCGTCATGTCTGGTTAGAGTCATGTGGACTACTATTATAGTGCTTTACTGTGATTTTATTGTCATTTTTTAGGTTTGACAGCACCTGTCACCTATTCACTTTAATTGTATAAAACAAAGCAGTGTGAATATCCCACCAAACGTCTCCTTTTGTATTGCACTGAAGAAAAAAAAATCCATATGCGTTTAGAACAGCATTAGGGTGAGTAAATAATGACATCATTTGAATTTCATATAAGTACACGGACAATATTAGGAGTGGCAGTAAAACAATAGGATCCTAAAATGTCTTTGTTACCAAATTAAAATTCAGGGCCATAGCAGTGCCGATGCCTCATCACCCCCCTCCCCCGAGCGCACCTGTTCTTGGGCCATGGTTTGTGTTTACTAATCCTGAAGAGGTCACAATCTCCATTTGACCCAGAAGACACCTGGCCAATGATTCTGCTCTTCCTGTACTTTATATATGGCAATGCAGTCAACTCCTCTGCGGCAGTCACAACATCTGTGCTGTCGTTTCGGTGTTCCACCATTCGCCTTTCTGCACCATGTCCTATTTAACCATTCATTTACTAGCAAGGAAATCATCATTTCCCATCGCTCATCTCAGACGGATTGAGCAATTAATTAAACTCAAGTGCTTTCTGTTGAGGAATATCTGTGATGAGTCAAAGCGTCTCATGGCGGAACACAAGCTTGAGGCGGTGACACTGGCATTTCGGGTCCCATTAAAGCCCGCTAGCATCCTGCGGTTGGGTTCACAATGGTTTTTCCTGCAAAATGCATCCCTAATTAGATAAGACACAGCGCTAGCTCAGAGAGCTCATTGAGTCCCCCCTCCCATCCTTATGTGTCCTTCATAGCAGCTTCCGCCTGGATTTGTTTCACTGCGATTTAAAGGTCATTTCCTTTAAGTTGCCAAGGAGCTTCTCAGTTCAGTAAAAGACCATACAAAGAGCAGTTTTAGCATATCTCTCAAACTCCAGGACATGAAACCAAGGACATTATGTAAATTGATTGGCATTTTAATCAAATTGCATTAATTGCATACATGATGTGATGTAGGACTGTCACAATACCAGATTTTCACTACACAGTTATTGTCGCCAGAAGAATTCACAGTAATGACACTATCGTGAAATCGATAGAAATTCAAACTTTAACTATGTATATTTTTTGTTTTTTTCTCTTTTGTTCAGTGAATCACATTCAGATTAGGGGTGCGTTCCACTTCACTTTTAGACACACACTTGTGAACTTCCCTAAGCCCTTCCCCTTGGGGGAATCCCTACCACCGTTGTAAAGTGTGATCCACTTCGTCAAGTGGACGAGGGAAGTTTATATGGACAGGATCTTGACCCTTCGTTTTTGACAGAGGGAGTGAATCTACTCATTTGTACATATCAGGCAGATCCATCTATAACAATGCAACACGACTCAATGTTCAACATGACTCAACAGATACTCAATGTTCAATGACACGGTTCGGGGGAACAAAAAACCCGATCGGGAAAAATTTTAGACATGTTCTCCAACAGCCCAAGCATACCTATAGACATATAGAATGGTGGATCAAGCAAATTCATAAGAGAAAAAATTTAAACAATAGATCAGCTCCATAGTGGATTCCAAGTGGTCAAGGGCTTAGGACGTTCCAATTCAGCCCATTGCAAGGGTTTCGCCAGTAGTAAGCACTCATGCAACAAAAGCAATGATGTACATCCAAGTCAACAAGACAAAGTTAGAGAGGGAAGGACATACAAAAGGAAGTGGAACACACCCTTTTAGTGTATAGAAGCGAAGAGAGAGAGTTTGTAGCCATAATTGTGCAAAAGCATACAAAAACAACTACTGTTGATCGGTGCTTCCTGCAGAATGGGGTATCTATCACCTGTCTTTTTACAGAATCCATAAATCTCCCACACTGGGGAGCCACACTATTATGCACTGCGTTTCCTTCATTTATATGTATTCTGATGGGTGGCCTCCTACTGTGTTGGGCTGTCAACCAGATACTGCCAGATACTACAATATTGCTGCCTGATTATTAACGACATTGCACTACATATATAGACACAATATAACAATATTTGCTGAAAAAAGTCCCAAAATGAAGATTACAAGACAGTATGGTATTATAAGAAACGAGTGAAGTTTTGAATTGATAGACAGGTGTCTGTCAAGTTTGGGTGGTACTTCAGTGTTGGATTTATCTAATGGCTTATGAAGGAATTTATATGCGGGTTAAGGGGCATTATTTAAAGCGTTTATAGTTTTAATAATGAACTTAATAATGAAAACTAAATTAATGTGTAATAATGACAGCCTAAATTATTACTAATTACAGCAGGCACCTGCATCTAATGCAAGACAACCAAACTCATAGCATAGCAATTATGTTGCATTAAAACACTATAGCTTCTCGCTCAGATTATTGGCTTAGATTTAAGCTAAACTTCATGCCCAGCCAGCATCCCTCCCTTAAAGGCAACAGTGAAATGTAATCCTTATTACTGGAACCCCAGGAGAGGATTAACGGAGTTTATTAAAGCACTTCATCAGGAACCTTGAGTCAAGTTGACACTTGGCACATCACATGGACACGTATATCAAATGACATGACCCTGATGTGACATGGATGGGTACGCAACTGAGATGCTGGCCAAAAATGTTTATTAGTTTTGGCATGGGTCGCTATTTGATTCCATCTAAAGGATTATTTTTTCATTAGCTGTTTTAAGTACAGTTTTTTTTTTTAGTTCCAAGATCAAATAACAGCCAAGTAAGAAATGTTTATGGATCAATAGGGTAAGGTTAGGGTTGGGGCCTATCACATTCCTTTGATTGTTGGTGTTAGTTTAGGACAGAATGTGGGATAGACTTAGCACTATGTTTGTTTGACAGGATCCAGGAACAGAAAACAATCAGCTGTACAAAAACAACATTTATTTTGCAAAATATGTGATTAGATAAACCCAGGCTCATTGGAAATACGTGCTTGTGGCGACATTTCTGCAACACTGATACTGCGTACCTTATTGCACGTTTCGCTGCAGTTTCAAAGTGAAATGTCCAGTGAGTGGGGCTAAAACTCGCGGTCAATATGCAACAATGACACGTTTTTATTACGCTGGTACAGGCACGTATTGCTGCGTTTTTATTACTTTGGTTCAGGTACGTATTGCAGCAGTTCAGACTTTGTATGTTCAGGGAGTGTCACTAAAAGGTTAATGCTCCATCGTGTTTGGAAGTAACAAACCCCCTACACCAAACACAACCCTAAACCTACCTGATAGTGTTAACAAATGCAAATCTCATAGCATGTTAAAATTGTTTTGAAGTCATAACATAATGTTGTAAGAAAATTAGGCGTTCTTAATTAAAACTCTGGCCCTGTAAATCAAAATTTAGATGAAAAGGAATAAAAGTTGACAATGAGCCTGGGTAGGATTAGATAGTATGAGCACTTCTAGTGTGAAGTGAATGTGAGGGAGGAACAACCTGACACAGTTGAAAAGTCATGTGACAGCAAGCAGTGCCTCCATCACGCTATGTTTGGCTCATTAGGCTCTGGAATATTGGTTCATTGGTCACACTTGGTCTGCAAATCATTCTGAATGGGTCAAACTGGTTTTACAAAGTAAACAGTTCACCGACTCAGATATCACTGCTTTCACTCAAGCTGAACTTAAAATGACTTGAAATTATGATCTGTTTTAGCTAAAAATTAAATAGTATGTTAATATAAACCAAAAAGAATATTACATTTAAAAAAAGAAAAGCAAAAAGCATCTCGCAAAGCAAGCTTGATTGTACAGTTCTTGGTTCTACGGTTTTCTCTTTCATGTCAAATACTGTTATGCATGGGTGACAATTCAAAGTCATGTTTACAAGGTACCAAACCGAAACAATGAGTGCAACTTATTACTGCTGGCCAGGTTACAATTTGTTAAAGATACTTTCAAGTTCTGTTTCTGGCATTTAGTAGTAGGTAAACTTACCTATGAGCAGAACAGTATATACTGCTTTGTTTGAGTTATGTCTCTGAAATAATATGTAATATCACTTCAGAGGATTTAT